>NC_057796.1:132151525-132264042 GCF_018294505.1 Triticum aestivum
GGGCGTGTTGCGGCGGCGGCGATGAGGGGCTCCGGCGGCGGCTCGAGGTGAGGAAAGAGGGGGGGCGCGGTATTTAAGGAGGGGGGTGTGCGGTGGCTTGGGCAAGGGGGCACCCGAGGCGTCGGCGGCTCCCGTGCCCGGGACGGACTACGGCGGCGACTCCCGTGCGGGAAGAGGAAGGCGCGAGGCGGGCCGTCGGCTGGGCCTTTGGCCCAGTCGGCGCGCGGGCGTTGTTTTTTTTTTAAAGTTCCGCGGAAAATAATACGTAGAAAAATAAATAAAAATCAGAAAAATATGAAATAAATTTCCCCGTCTAGTTAGAAAATCTAGAATAGGGTGAACATTTTTTTAAGTCAAAATAAATATTTTGGAAAACATGCAATATTTTTAATGCAATAAAAATTGCAAATAAAATCCAAATAAATTCCAAATAATGTTTTTAACATTTTTCCTCCAGTATTTCAATTGTTTTGGAGAAGTCATATTTTCTCCTCTCGTTTATTTAAAATGAAATATTTTTCCGGAGAGAAAAATAATTAAAACCAAAATCCTCGTTGGAAAATTAATTTGAAAAAAATTCGAGAAAATCCCCAACTCTCTCCGAGGGTCCTTGAGTTGCTTAGGATTATCGAGGATTTGTCAAAATGCAACAAAACATGATATGCAATGATGGTCTATGTATAACATTCCAAATTGAAAATTTGGGATGTTACACCTCTAGCTTGAACCGAACATAGTTCGGCTGTGAGTCTTCCTCCAAGGACAAGTTCTTCAAAGAATTTAGTACATCGCGCAAAGGCGAATGCTGGAAGATGTCTACGGCGCTAAATTTCAAAATCGATAACCGATCCAGCTTGGTGCCCGCAGGCGCACTTGATCCGGAACGTGTAGCCGGAGACGAGTCCGGAGTCCCATTGACGCAAGCATTGCCGGATGTCGAGTCCATGTGCGGCTCCAACGCCGTGGACTTTGAGGCCTCGGAGGGCATGATCTGCTTCGGTCCTGAGGCCATTGCAGCAACAGGGTCCATCTCCTAGATGTGATCCGATGACAGATTTAAATCATGTTCATCGGAGAGAGGGGGAGCGATCGCCGCTGTCTCAAATCCATCAAAGATCAAGTCTCCACGGATATCCGCGACGTAGTTCAAGCTTCCAAATCTGACCTGATGGCCAGGGGCGTAGCTATCGACCTGCTCCAGATGGCCGAGCGAGTTGGCCCGCAGCACGAAGCCGCCGAATACGAAGATCTGTTCGGGGAGGAAGGTTTCTCCCTGGACCACGTCATTACTGACGATTGAAGGGGCCATCAAACCTTTCGTCGATGGCACAGTGGAACTCTCAATGAAAGCACCAATGTCGGTGTCAAAACCGGCGGATCTCGGGTAGGGGGTCCCGAACTGTGCGTCTAGGATTGATGGTAACAGGAGACGGGGGACACAATGTTTACCCAGGTTAGGGCCCTCTCTATGGAGGTAATACCCTACTTCCTGCTTGATTGATCTTGATGAATATGAGTGTTACAAGAGTTGATCTACCACGAGATCGTAATGGCTAAACCCTAGAAGTCTAGCCTATGAGTATATGGTAATGAGTATATCTCTATCCGGACTATGCTCTCCGGTTTATATAGGCACCGGAGAGATCTAGGGTTACATGGGGTCGGTTACATAGGAGGAAATCTTCATAATCGGTCGCCTAGCTTGCCTTCCACGCCAAGTAGAGTCCAATCCGGACACGGGTATAGTCTTCGGCCTTCATGTCTTCATAGCCCATCAGTCCGGCCCGATGGATAATAGGCCGGACGCCCGAGGACCCCTTAGTCCAGGACTCCCCCAGCAAGCTGAACATGTTGGACGATCCATGACGATATACTTTATTTCGGATATAAGAAAACATAACCCATTACGTTGTCTTCCTTGTCCAACATCAACCTTTTAGCATGTCATATTTTAATGAGTGCTCACAATCATAAAAGATGTCCAAGATAGTATATTTATATGTGAAAACCTCTCTTTCTTTATTACTTCCTATTAATTGCAACGATAACCAAAACTATGTCTGTCAAGTCTCAACAACTTTTATTCATCATACTCTTTATATGTGAAGTCCTTACTCTTCATAAGATCAATATGATCTCTTTTTATTTCTTTTTATTCTTTCTTTTATTTTTATTCCCTCAAGATCATAGCAAGATAACCAAGCCCTTGACTCAAAACTAATCTTTATTATATATAGCTCACGGACTCGATTACATAGAAGGATCATAAAGCAAAACTCAAGACTAGATCATACTAAAACTTTATTCTACTAGATCAAGATATTACCAAAAGGATCGAACAAAGAAAAACGGTAAAGATAGGAGTGTGATGGTGATACGATACCGGGGCACCTCCCGCAAGCTTTGCAGTTGCCAAGGGGAGTGCCCATACCCATGTGCTTATGTCTCTTTCTTCGGAGGTGGTGATGTGATATTCTTGGTGATGATGCCCCTCAGGATACGATTCTCTTCCTC
Organism: Triticum aestivum; assembly: GCF_018294505.1. NCBI lineage: Eukaryota > Viridiplantae > Streptophyta > Magnoliopsida > Poales > Poaceae > Triticum > Triticum aestivum. The sequence goes on from NC_057796.1 coordinate 132,154,040, forward strand.
GAGCTTATTGACTTGCTGTTTGAAGTCCATTATTTCCTTAAGGAGCTTGCCAGTGACGGCTAAAGCTCCTTTCACCCATGGGTGTTGCATAGCTGCGGGAGAACAAGTAACACTCTTTTTCATATTTTCATAAGAAAGAAATCTAACATTGGAAGGGATGACCGAGTTTGGAATAGCTGAGCTGTGTAGTTCCCCCATCGTGAATCCGGCTCGGAAACGAGAAGTAACTTCTTGATCCTCTTCCATGGCATCTATCCTTTTCAAGTCGGCCTCCATCTCTTCCTCCGTTGATGGCCCAATGTGGGCAGCATCACTGTTTGCTCCTGGTCCCGGTGTCGGATGAAACACACGACTCTCCCCGACTGACTCTTGAGAAAACAAAAACAGAGGATATTTGCGTGGTACGGTGGTCAAAACCTTCGGGAGATTATATAATGAATTTTTACCGACCAAAATAAGTATCATGCAAGAAAACGGAGTCCGGAGGGCACACGAGGTGCCCACGAGGCAGGGAGGCGCGCCCAGGGGGTAGGGCGCGCCCTCCACCCTCGTGGATGCCTCGTGTCTTCTTTGGACTACTTCTTATTTTCCTATTTTCTTAAATATTCCAAAACAGTGAAAAATTGCTATTAGAACTGTTTTGGAGTCGGTTTACTTACCGTACCACATACCTATTCCTTTTCGGAGTCTGAAACGTTCTGGAAAGTGCCCCTTATATATTCCTCCGGGGTTGCGGTTTCAATCACATTAGTTTCAACATTTATGGGATTACCTGAGATATAATGTTTGATTCTTTGACCGTTCACCACCTTTGGATTTGTGCCTTCGAAGTTGTTGATTTTTATGGCACCAGAACGATAGACCTCCTCGGTAACGTAAGGACCTTCCCATTTAGAGAGGACTTTTCCTACAAAAAATCTTAAACGAGAGTGGTATAGCAAAACATAATCACATATATTAAACTCACGCTTTTGTATCCTTTTATCATGCCATCTTTTAACTTTTTCTTTAAACAGTTTGGCGTTCTCATAGGCCTGGGTTCTCCATTCATCAAGTGAGCTAATGTCAAATAGTCTCTTCGCACTGGCAAGTTTGAAATCATAATTGAGCTCCTTAATGGCCCAATATGCCTTATGTTCTAGTTTGAGAGGTAACTGACATGCTTTTCCATAAACCATTTTATACGGAGACATACCCGTAGGATTTTTATATGCGGTTCTATAGGCCCATAATACATCATCAAGTTTCTTGGACCAATTCTTTCTAGATCTATTAACAGTATTTTGCAAAATTAATTTGAGCTCTCTATTACTCAGTTCTACTTGACCACTAGACTGCGGGTGATATGGAGATGCAATTATATGATTAACATCATACTTAGCAAGTATTTTACGAAAGGCGCCATGAATAAAATGTGAACCACCATCGGACATTAAATATCTAGGGACCCCAAACCTCGAAAAAACAACTTCCTTAAGCATCTTAATAGAGGTGTTATGATCAGCACTACTAGTTGTAATAGCTTCTACCCACTTAGTAACTTAATCAACAGCAACTAAAATATGTGTATACCCATTAGAGGAAGGAAACAGTCCCATATAATCAAAGCCCCAACCATCAAATGGTTCAATAACAAGTGAATAGTTCTTGGCATTTCTTGACGTCTACTAATATTACCAATTCTTTGACATTCATCACAAGATAAGACAAACTTACGAGCATCTTTGAAGAGAGTAGGCCAATAAAAACCGGATTGCAATACCTTATGTGCAGTTCTATCTCCAGCGTGGTGTCCTGCATAAGCCTCGGAGTGACACTTGCGTAGGATCTGTTCCTGCTCATGCTCAGGTACAGAACGTCTAATAACATCATCTACTCCTTTATAAAGGTGTGGGTCATCCTAGAAGTAATGTCTTAAATCATAGAAAAACTTTTTCTTTTGCTGGTATGTGAAACTAGGTGGTATAAATTTAGCAACAATGTAATTAGCGTAATCAGTATACCATGGATTAGTACAAGAAGTATTTATGATAGCTAATTGTTCATCAGGAAAGCTATCATCAATAGGTAGTGGGTCATCAAGAACATTCTGTAACCTAGACAAGTTGTCTGCAACGGGGTTCTCAGCTCCCTTTCTATCAATAATATGCAAATCAAATTCTTGTAGCAACAGAACCCATCTAATAAGTCTAGGTTTATCATCTTTCTTTTCCATAAGATATTTAATAGCAACATGATCAGTGTGAACTGTTATTTTAGAATCAACAATATAAGGCCTGAACTTATCACAAGCAAATACAACTGCTAAAAATTCTTTTTCAGTAGTAGCATAATTTCTCTGGGCACTGTCTAGAGTTTTACTAGCATATTGGATAACATTTAATTTCTTATCAACTCTTTGTCCTAGAATAGCACCTACAGCATAATCACTAGTATCACACATAATTTCAAAGGGTAAATTCCAATCAGGTGGCTGAACAATAGGTGTAGAAATCAAGCCTCTCTTAACTATTTCAAAAGCTTCTACACAATCATCATCAAAGACAAAAGGAACATCTTTTTGTAAGAGATTAGTCAGAGGCCTAGAAATTTTAGAGAAGCCCTTAATGAACCTCCTATAAAAACCGGCATGACCAAGGAAACTTCCTATACCTTTAATGTCCTTAGGACATGACATCTTTTCAATAGCATCAACTTTAGCTTTATCAACTTCAATACCTCTTTCAAAAATTTTATGCCCCAAGACAATACCTTCATTAACCATAAAGTGGCACTTTTCGCAATTCAAGATAAGATTAGTTTCTTCACATCTCTGCAAAACTCGATCAAGGCTGCTTAAGCAATCATCAAAAGAAGTTCCATATACGGAAAAATCATGCATGAAAACCTCAACAATCTTTTCACAAAAGTCAGAGAATATAGCAGTCATACATCTTTGAAAGGTAGCAGGTGCATTGCATAAACCAAAAGGCAGACGTCTATAAGCAAAGGTACCGAAAGGGCAAGTAAAAGTAGTCTTTTCTTGATCCTCTTTTGACACAGGTATTTGAGAGAAACCAGAATAACCGTCTAGAAAGCAAAAATGTGTATGTTTGGATAATCTTTCTAGCATTCGATCAATAAAAGGTAAAGGGTAATGATATGTTTTAGTAGCTTTATTTAGTTTGCAGAAATCAATTACCATTCTATAACCTGTAACAATTCTTTGTGGGATCAATTCATCTTTATCATTATGAACAACAGTAATGCCTCCTTTCTTAGGGACACAATGGACAGGACTTACCCACTGACTATCAGCAATCGGATAAATTATACCTGCCTCCAGAAGCTTTAGTATTTCTTTTCTTACCACTTCTTTCATCTTAGGATTTAACCGTCGTTGGTGATCAACAACTGGTTTAGCGTCTTTGTCCAATTTTATTTTGTGCTGGCATAGAGTGGGACTAATGCCCTTAAGATCATCAAGAGTATATCCAATAGCAGCACGGTGCTTCTTCAGAGTTTTCAATAATTTCTCTTCTTCTTGCTCTGAAAGGTTAGCACTAATAACAACATGATATATCTTCTTTTCATCAAGATAAGCATATTTAAGAGTATCAGGTAATGGTTTAAGCTCAAACTTGGGATCACCCTTGGGTGGAGGAGGATCCCCTAGAATTTCAACAGGCAAGTTGTGTTTCAAGATAGGTCCTTGTTTAAAGAATACTTCATCTATTTCCCTTCTTTCATTCATAAACATACCATTTTCATGGTCTAGCAAATATTGCTCTAAAGGATCATTAGGAGGCACGACAATAGAAGCAAGGCCAATAATTTCATCTTTACTAGGCAATTCTTTATGATGGGGTTGTCTACGAAATTTTGCAAAATTAAACTCATAAGACATATCCCCTAAACCAATAGTAACAACATCCTTTTCGCAATCTATCTTAGCATTAACAGTGTTCAAGAAGGGCCTACCAAATATAATGGGACAAAAGTCATCTTGTGGGGAGCCAAGAACAAGAAAATCAATAGGATATTTAACTTTCCCACACAATACTTCAACATCTCTAACAATCCCAACTGGTGAAATAGTATCTCTATTGGCAAGCTTAATTGTAACATCAATCTCTTCTATCTCAGCAGGTGCAATATCATGCATAATTTCTTTGTATAAGGAATGAGGTATTGCACTTGCACTAGCACCCATATCATATAAGCCATGATAACAATGATCTCCTATTTTAACAGAAATAACAGGCATGCCAACAACAGGTCTATGTTTACCCTTAGTATCGGGTCTAGCAATTCTAGCAGCTTCATTACAGAAATAAATAACATGCCCATCAATATTATCGGCTAAGAGATCTTTAACCATAGCAATACTAGGTTCAACTTTAATTTGCTTAGGGGTGTGGGTGTTCTAGTATTACTCTTACGAACCACAGTTGAAGCTTTAGCACGATCCTTTATTCTAACAGGGAAAGGTTGTTTCTCAATATAGGCGGTAGGAACAATAGGATGAACATTATACGTTGTAGTCTTTTCTTCAACTTTAATAGGCTCAACTTCTTTTACTTCAATGGGAGGATGATATTTAAACCACTTCTCCTTAGGGAGATCAACATGAGTAGCAAAGGATTCACAGAAAGAAGCTACTATCTCAGAGTCAAGTCCATATTTAGTGCTAAATTCACGGAAAACATCGGTATCCATAAAAGATTTAACACAATAAAACTTAGGTGTTATACCTGACTCCTTACCTTCGTCGAGATCCCAATCTTCAGAGTTGCGTTTAACTCTTTCCAATAAATCCCATCTGAATTCAATAGTCCTCATCATAAAAGAACCAGTACAAGAAGTATCGAGCATGGAGCGATTATTGAGAGAAAGCCGAGCATAAATTTTTTGAATAATAATTTCTCTTGAGAGCTCATGATTGGGGCATGAATATAACATTGACTTAAGCCTCCCCCAAGCTTGAGCGATGTTTTCTCCTTCGCGAGGCCAAAAATTATATATATAATTACGATCACGATGAACAAGATGCATAGTATAAAACTTCTGATGAAATTCCAATTTCAATCGGTTGTAGTTCCATGATCCCATATCATCACATAGCCTAAACCATGTCCATGCCTTTCCCTTGAAAGATAAAGGGAATACCTTCTTCTTGATAACATCCTCGGGCATACCTGCAAGCTTAAATAATCCACAAACTTCATCCACATATATTAGGTGCAAATAGGGATGCAATGTTCCATCTCGTGTAAAAGGATTAGCTAGCAGTTTCTCTATCATACCCGAAGGAATTTCAAAGTAAACATTTTCAGTAGGTTCAGTAGGTTGAGGAGCAACTCTTTGCTCTACTGGTCGGGGTGAAGATACCCCGAACAAGCCCCTCAAAGGATTATGTTCCATACTAACAAGTGACAGTAAATTTCAGCACACTATATAAATTTTTCCTTACCAAATTCCACTTACCAAAGGCGCCTCACTCCCCGGCAACGGCGCCAGAAAAGAGTCTTGATCACCCACAAGTATAGGGGATCTATCGTAGTCCTTTCAATAAGTAAGAGTGCCAGACCCAACGAGGAGCAGAAGGAAATGACAAGCGGTTTTCAGTAAGGCATTCTCTGCAAGCACTGAAATTATCGGTAACAGATAGTTTTGTGATAAGGTAATTTGCAACGGATAACAAATAACAAAAGTAAATAAAGTGCAGCAAGGTGGCCCAATCCTTTTTGTGGCAAAGTAAAAGCCTGGACAAACTCTTATATGAAGGAAAGCGCTCCCGAGGACACATGGGAATTATCGTCAAGCTAGTTTTCATCACGCTCATATGATTCGCGTTCGTTACTTTGATAATTTGATATGTGGGTGGACCGGTGCTTGGGTACATCCCTTCCTTGGACAAGCATCCCACTTATGATTAACCCCTATTGCAAGCATCCGCAACTACAAAAGAAGTATTAAGGTAAACCTAACCATAGCATGAAACATATGGATCCAAATCAGCCCCTTACGAAGCAACGCATAAACTAAGGTTTAAGCTTCTATCACTCTAGCAACCCATCATCTACTTATTACTTCCCAATGCCTTCCTCTAGGCCCAAATAATGGTGAAGTGTCATGTAGTTGACGTTCACATAACACCACTATAGGAGAGACAACATACATCTCATCAAAATTTCAAACGAATACCAAATTCACATGACTACTTATAGCAAGACTTCTCCCATGTCCTCAGGAACAAACGTAACTACTCACAAATCATATTCATGTTCATAATCAGAGGGGTATTAATATGCATAAAGGATCTGAACATATAATCTTCCACCAAATAAACCAACTAGCATCACCTACAAGGAGTAATCAACACTACTAGCAACCCACAGGTACCAATCTGAGGTTTTGAGACAAAGATTGGATACAAGAGATGAACTAGGATTTGAGAGGAGATGGTGCTCGTGAAGATGTTGGTGGATATTGACCCCCTCCCTAAGAGAGGATCGATGGTGATGGCGATGGTGATGATTTCCCCCTCCCGAAGGGATGTTTCCCCGGCTGAACAGCTCCGCCGGAGCCCTAGATTGGTTTCGCCAGGTTCCGCCTCGTGGTGGCGGTGTTTCGTCTCAAAAGCTTCCTCCTTATTTTTTCTCGGACGAAAGACTTCATATAGCAGAGGATGGGCACCGGAGGCCTGCCAGGGGCTCACGAGACAGGTGGCGCGCCCAGGGGGTAGGGTGCACCCCCACCCTCGTGGCCAGGGTGTGGGCCCCCTCTGGTTAATTCTTTCGCCAGTATTTTTTACATGTTCCAAAACTTGCCTCCGTGAAGTTTTAGGACTTTTGGAGTTGTGTAGAATACGTCTGTAATATTTGCTCCTTTTCCAGCCCAGAATTCCAGCTGCTGGCATTCTCCCTATTCATGTAAACCTTGCAAAATAAGAGAGAATAGGCATAAGTATTGTGACATAATGTGTAATAACAGCCCATAATGTAAGAAATATCAATATAAAAGCATGATGCAAAATGGACGTATCAGTGACATCCATGGCCAAATATCTGCAACAGAGCGAAAAGGCGGCGATACTCCCGAAGGGAGTCGCGCGGGAGTACATAGAGCTGCTCCTCTAGGCCATGGAGCAAACAGATTCACCGAATCCGATCGTGAGGGGGCGGTGGTGGGAGTATCGATCCCAGATCGAGCATCCACTAGAGATTTAAGGATCGAGCATCTACAGGGTGCTGTTTGTGAGGGTGTCATGCCAGAGCGAGCTGGTGGAGTCTTCGTCGACCGAACCCAACTGCAAGAGGATAAAAGCAGTTGGCCCGATGACGCTTCCCCACCATCCTCTCCCTCGCCGTTCACATCGTCTCACGGGGCGGCTGTCTGCCGCCGAGGAATAGGAGGGGACTGCCCCCCCAGCCCAATAGTCGGGCAGGTTGTGAATTGTCAGGAGGAGCTTAGGGTTGTCAGTATTTGCAGGTTGTGAATTGTGTTTTGTGTTGTGTATTGCTACCTCTTGAGCACTGCGTTGGTTTTCCCTTGAAGAGGAAAGGGTGATGCAGTAAAGTAGCGTAAGTATTTCCCTCAGTTTTTGAGAACCAAAGTATCAATCCAGTAGGAGACCACGCTCGAGGCCCACGCACCTACACAAACAAATAAGAACCTCGCAACCAAAGCGATAAAGGGGTTGTCAATCCCTTCACGGTCACTTACGAGAGTGAGATCTGATAGATATGATAAGATAACATTTTTGTTATTTTTATAATAAAGAGAAATAAAGATGCAAAGTAAAATAAACGGCAATAGAAATAGCTAAGTGTTGGAAGATTAATATGATGGAAAATAGACCCGGGGGCCATACGTTTCACTAGTGGCTTCTCTCAAAAGCATAAGTATTACGGTGGGTGAACAAATTACTGTCGAGCAATTGATTGAATTGAGCATAGTTATGAGAATATCTAGGTATGATCATGTATATAGGCATCACGTCCGTGACAAGTAGACCGACTCCTGCCTGCATCTACTACTATTACTCCACACATCGGCCGCTATCCAGCATGCATCTAGAGTATTAAGTTCATAAGAACGGAGTAACGCTTTAAGCAAGATGACATGATGTAGAGGGATAAACTCATGCAATATGATATAAACCCCATCTTGTTATCCTCGATGGCAACAATACAATATGTGTCGTTTCCCTTTCTGTCACTGGGATCGAGCACCGCAAGATTGAACCCAAAGCTAAGCACTTCTCCCATTGCAAGAAAGATCAATCTAGTAGGCCAAACCAAACTGATAATTCGAAGAGACTTGCAAAGATAACCAATCATACATAAAAGAATTCAGAGGAGATTCAAATATTGTTAATAGATAAACATGATCATAAACCCACAATTCATCAGTCTCGACAAACACACTGCAAAAGAAGATTACATCGAATAGATCACCAAGAGAATCGAGGAGAACTTTGTATTGAGATCCAAAGAGAGAGAAGAAGCCATCTAGCTAATAACTATGGACCCGAAGGTCTGAGGTAAACTACTCACACATCATCGGAGAGGCTACGGTGTTGATGTAGAAGCCCTCTGTGATCAATGCCCCCTCCGGCGGAGCGCCGGAAAAGGCCCCAAGATGGGATCTCGCGGGTACAGAAGGTTGCGGCGGTGGAATTTGGTTTTTGTGGATGCCTCTGATGGTTTGGGGGTACATAGGTATATATAGGAGGAAGAAGTACGTCGGTGGAGCAACATGGGCCCCACGAGAGTGGAGGGCGCGCCTGGGGGGGGGGTAGGCGTGCCCCCCTGCCTCATGCTCTCCTTGTTGATTTCTTTACGTGGACTCCAAGTCCTCTGGATCACGTTTGTTCCGAAAATCACTTTCCCGAAGGTTTCATTCCGTTTGGACTCCGTTTGATATTCTTTTTCTGCGAAACACTAAAATAGGCAAGAAAAAACAGCAATTTGGGCTGGGCCTCCGGTTAATAGGTTACTCCCAAAAATAATATAAAAGTGTATAATAAAGCTCATTAAACATCCAGAACAGAATATAATATAGCATGGAACAATCAAAAATTATAGATACGTTGGAGACGTATCAAGCATCCCCAAGCTTAATTCCTACTCGTCCTCGAGTAGGTAAATGATGAAAACAGAATTTTTGATGTGGAATGCTACTTAGCATAATTTCAATGTAGTTCTTCTTATTGTGGCACGAATGTTCAGATTCGATATGATTCAAGATAAGAGTTTAATGTTGACATAAAAACAGTAATACTTCAAGCATGCTAACCAAGCAATTATGTCTTATCAAAATAACATAACCAAAGCAAGTTATCCCTACAAAATCATATAGTCTGGCTATGCTCCATCTTCACCACACAAAATATTCATATCATGTACAACCCCAGTTTTAGCCAAGCAATTGGTTCATACTTTTTAATGCGCTTCAGCCTTTTCAACTTTTACGCAATACATGAACGCAAGCCATGGATATAGCACTATGGTGGAATAAGGTATAATGATAGGGGTTATGTGGGAAGACAAAAAAGGAGAAAGTCTCACATCAACGAGGCTAATCAACGGGCTATGGAGATGCCCATCAATTGATGTCAATTCAAGGAGTAGGGATTGCCATGCAACGGATGCACTAGAGCTATAAGTGTATGAAAGCTCAAACAAAAGAAACTAAGTGGGTGTGCATCCAACTTGCTTGCTGACGAAGACCTCAGGCATTTGAGGAACCCCATCATTGGAATATACAAGCCAAGTTCTATAATGAAATGTCCCACTAGTATATGAAAGTGACAAAATGAGAGACTCTCTATCATGAAGATCATGGTGCTACTTTGAAGCACAAGTGTGGTAAAAGGATAGTAACATTGTCCCTTCTCTCTTTTTCTCTCTTTTTTTATTTGGGCCTTTTTTTCATGGCCTCTTTTTTTATTTAGTCTGGAGTCTCATCCCGACTTGTGGGGGAATCATAGTCTCCATCATCCTTTCCTCACTTGGGACAATGCTATAATGATGATCATCACACTTTTATTTACTTACAACTCATGAATTACAACTCGATACTTAGAACAAGATATGACTCTATGTGAATGCCTCCGGCGGTGTACCGGGATATGCAATGAATCAAGAGCGACATGTATGAAAGAATTATGAACGGTGGCTTTGCCACAAATACGATGTCAACTACATGATCATGTAAAGCAATATGACAATGATGGAGCGTGTCATGATAAACGAAATGGTGGAAAGTTGCATGGCAATATATCTCGGAATGGCTATGGAAATGCCATAATAGGTAGGTTTGGTGGCTGTTTTGAGGAAGGTATAAGGAGGTTTATGTGTGATAGAGCGTATCATATCACGGGATTTGGATGCACCGGTGAAGTTTGCACCAACTCTCGAGGTGAGGAAGGGCAATGCACGGTACCGAAGAGGCTAGAAAATTGTGGAAGGGTAAGTGTGCGTATAATCCATGGATTCACAGTAGTCATAAGAACTCATATACTTACTGCAAAAATTTATTAGCCCTGGAAGCAGAGTACTACTATGCATGCTCCTAGGGGAACGGTTGGTCGGAGTTAACCATGGCGCGATCCCGACCGCCACACAATGGATGACAATCAATAAATACCTCATGCTCCGACTTCGTTACATAACGGTTCACCATACATGCATGCTACGGGAATCAGAAACGCCAACACAAGTATTTCTCAATTTCACAATTACTCAACTAGCACAACTATGATATTACCACCTTTATATCTCAAAACAATTATCAAGCATCAAAATTCTCATGATATTATAATTAAAGCAAATTGCCATGCTGTTTTAAGATCTCAAAATAATATAAGTGAAGCATGATAGATCAATAGTTTCAATAAAGCAAATCCACCACCGTGCTCTAAAAGATATAAGTGAAGCACTAGAGCAAAAATTATATAGCTCAAAAAAATATAAGTGAAGCACATAGATTATTCTAATAAATTCCGATTCATGTGTGTCTCTCTCAAAAGGTGTGTACAACAGGGATGACTGTGGTAAACTAAAAAGCAAAGGCTCAAATCATACAAGACGCTCCAAGCAAAACACATATCATGTGGTGAATAAAAATATAGCTCCAAGTAAAGTTACCGATGGAAGTAGACGAAAGAGGGGATGCCTTCCGGGGCATCCCCAAGCTTTGGCTTATGGTGTCCTTAGATTATCTTGGGGTGCCATGGGCATCCCCAAGCATAGGCTCTTGCCACTCCTTGTTCCATAATCCATCAAATCTTTTACCCAAAACTTGAAAACTTCACAACACAAAACTTAGCAGAAAATCTCGTGAGCTCCGTTAGCGAAAGAAAACAAAACACCACTTCAAGGTACTGTAATGAACTCATTCTTTATTTATATTGGTGTTAAAACTACTGTATTCCAACTTATCTATGATTTATAAACTATTTTACTAGCCATAGATTGATCAAAATAAGCAAACAACACACGAAAAACAGAATCTGTTAAAAACAGAACAGTCTGTAGTAATCCGTAACTAACGCAAACTTCTGGAACTCAAAAACATCTACCAAAATAGGACGTCCTAGAAAATTTGTTTATTGATCAACTGCAATTGGAATCATTATTTTTATCACATTCTGGTGATTTTTAACAATTGTTTTCGTGAACAGAAAGTTTCTGGAATTTTCAGCAAGATCAAATAACTCTCATCCAAGAAGATCCTATAGGTTTAACTTGGCACAAACACTAATTAAAACATAAAAACAAATCTAACCAGAGGCTAGATCAAATATTTATTCCTAAACAGAAGCAAAAAGCAAAAAACTAAAATAAAATTGGGTTGCCTCCCAACAAGCGCTATCGTTTAACGCCCCTAGCTAGGCATAAAAGCAAGGATAGATCTATGTATTGCCATCTTTGGTAGGCAATCCATAAGTGGCTCTCATAATAGATTCATAAGGTAATTTTATTTTCTTTCTAGGCAAGTGTTCCATGCCTTTCCTTAATGGAAATTGGAATCTAATGTTTCCTTCCTTCATATCAATAATTGCACCAATCGTACTAAGGAAAGGTCTACCAAGAATAATAGGACATGAAGGATTGCAATCTATATCAAGAACAATGAAATCTATGGGCACATAATTCCTATTTGCAACAATAAGAACATCATTAATTCTTCCCATAGGTTTCTTGGTAGTGGAATCCGCAAGGTGTAAGTTTAAAGAGCAATCATCAAATTTGCAGAAACCTAGCAAATCACACAAAGTTTTTGGGATCGTGGAAACACTAGCACCCAAATCACATAAAGCATAGCATTCATGATCTTTAATTTTAATTTTAATAGTAGGTTCTCACTCATCATAAAGTTTTCTAGGGATAGAAACTTCCAACTCAAGTTTTTCTTCATAAGATTGCATCAAAGCATCAATGATATGTTTAGTAAAAGCTTTCTTTTGGCTATAAGCATGAGGAGAATTTAGCACGGATTGCAACAAGGAAATACAATATATCATAGAGCAATTATCATAGTTAAACTCCCTAAGATCCAAAATAGTGGGTTCATTGATATCTAAAGTTTTGACTTCTTCAATCCCACTTTCACAAATTTTCGCATCAAGATCTAAAAACTCTGAATTTTTGGAGCGCCTTCTATGTAAAGGTGGCTCATATTCAGTCCCATCATTATCAAGATTCATATTGCAAAACAAATATTTAATAGGGACACATCGATAACTTTTAGATCTTCATCTTTATTATCATGAAAATTTTCCGGTTTAGCAGCCATCTTATTAACTAAGGTGGCCTGCTTATCCGAGATTTCAGCTATTAATTTTTCGAGATGAGCAATCTGAGATTTCAAACCATAAAATTCCTTGGACATATCATCGAGCTCTTTATTCATATATCCCATAAAGCTTTTTTGTTCCTTAAGCTCGTTTCTAAAGAAATTATTATGCTCAAATTGTAAGGTCATAAAACTTCTGACATTGTTTTCAATCTCTTCTAACCTTTTAAGGTGAAGATCACCAAATCTAGGTAGAGCCATCGTGACAAGCAAGCAATCCAACACACGAGCAAACAAGAAGCAAGCGAAAAAGAGGCGAACGGAAAAGAGAGGGCGAATAAAACAGCGAGGGTGAAGTGGGGGAGAGGAAAACGAGAGGCAAATGGCAAATAATGTAATGCGAGGGATAAGGGTTTGTGATGGGTACTTGGTATGTCTTGACTTGTGCATAGACTCCCCGACAACGGCGCCAGAAATCCTTCTTGCTACCTCTTGAGCACTGCGTTGGTTTTCCCTTGAAGAGGAAAGGGTGATGTAGTAAAGTAGCGTAAGTATTTCCCTCAGTTTTTGAGAACCAAGGTATCAATCCAGTAGGAGACCACGCTCGAGCCCCACGCACCTACACAAACAAATAAGAACCTCACAACCAACGCGATAAAGGGGTTGTCAATCCCTTCACGGTCACTTACGAGAGTGAGATCTGATAGATATGATAAGATAATATTTTTGGTATTTTTATAATAAAGAGAAATAAAGATGCAAAGTAAAATAAACGGCAATAGAAATAGCTAAGTGTTGGAAGATTAATATGATGGAAAATAGACCCGGGGGCCATAGGTTTCACTAGTGGCTTCTCTCAAAAGAATAAGTATTATGGTGGGTGAACAAATTACTGTCGAGCAATTGATAGAATTGAGCATAGTTATGAGAATATCTAGGTATGATCATGTATATAGGCATCACGTCCGTGACAAGTAGACTGACTCCTGCATGCATCTACTACTATTACTCGACACATAGACCGCTATCCAGTATGCATCTAGAGTATTAAGCTCAACAGAACGAAGTAACGCTTTAAGCAAGATGACATGATGTAGAGGGATAAACTCATGCAATATGATATAAACCCCATCTTGTTATCCTCGATGGCAACAATACAATACGTGTCGTTTCCCTTTCTGTCACTGGGGTCGAGCACCGCAAGATTGAACCCAAAGCTAAGCACTTCTCCCATTGCAAGAAAGATCAATCTAGTAGGCCAAACCAAACTAATAATTCGAAGAGACTTGCAAAGATAACCAATCATACATAAAAGAATTCAGAGGAGATTCAAATACTTTTCATAGATAAACTTGATCATAAACCCACAATTCATCGGTCTCGACAAACACACTGCAAAAGAAGATTACATCGAATAGATCTCCAAGAGAATCAAGGAGAACTTTGTATTTAGCTCCAAAGAGAGAGAAGAAGCCATCTAGCTAATAACTATGGACCCGAAGGTCTGAGGTAAACTACTCACACATCATCGAAGAGGCTACGGTGTTGATGTAGAAGCCCTCCGTGATTAATGCCCCCTGTGGCGGTGGAATTAGGTTTTCGTGGATGCCTCTGATGGTTTGGGGGTACGTAGGTATATATAGGAGGAACTACGTCAGTGGAGCAACGTGGGCCCCACGAGGGTGGAGGGCGCGCTTGGGAAGGGGGGGTTGGCGCGCCCCCTGCCTCGTGCTCTCCTCGTTGATTTCTTTACGTGGACTCCAAGTCCTCTGGATCACGTTTGTTCCGAAAATCACGTTCCCGAAGGTTTCATTCCGTTTGATATTCTTTTTCTGCGAAACACTGAAATAGGCAAAGAAACAACAATTTGGGTTGGGCCTCCGGTTAATAGGTTAGTCCCAAAAATAATATAGAAGTGTATAATAAAGCCCATTAAACATCCAAAACAGAATATAATATATCATGGAACAATAAAAATTATAGATACGTTGGAGATGTGTCATGTATTTTGAGTGTACTTTCAGATATAAATGTCTTTTGAATTTCAGATTTGCAGTATTGAGCATATGAAGTATTTTATGAATTCTAGAGATCTATTTTTAGCACTTAAAAAAATGTAGTTTCATAGGAGTATAAAAGTGAAGACAATGTGATTCTCAGATAAGAAACTGCAAGTTCAATTTCAGATAAGAAACTGCAACTTTCAGAGGCAGAGCATTTATATTAACACGGCCTTTTCAAACAGGGATAACATCCTATTGGAAGTTTTGTTCATGGTCGAAAATGGAACTACCAGCCAGTTAACATCATGCTAATCAACATTCATGCATAGCACAGCTTCATATGATGCACAGTGAAAAAGATATGCTATTTTCAAAATTCCCACACAATGTCAATTGTGTGAAAAACAGAGAAAACGAGGGACGAAGTTTTGGTAAGTGTTGGACGTGGTGTGTGTAGATGACAATGGGGACCCACATGTCAATAATGGCAGAGGCAAAAAATTTGGAGATATTTTCCCTGCATCAGGTGGAATCGAACCCGGGTGGCACAACTTTCGGTAGTGTCACTTGGCCACTGGGCTAGTTCAGTACTTTCATTACAAATAAGCACTGCCGCAGGTGGTCCGATCTCCTCCTATGCCTTTGTGCACTCGCCGCGGCGCCGCTGTCTGCCGTTGTGAACATGCTGAACAAACGAGAGGAATCTGGAGAGGACTGTACGTGGAGAGGCAGACAGTCGGGACCCACCAGGTCTATGGCCGTACGCAAGCAAGTGCAGCATTGAAAAATACTTCCTCCTAATGCTATACTGACATTGGGGCCCACGGGTTTGTCAACATAGTTACATTTTTTAGGTGCTTCAACGTAGTTACTAAAGGAGATAAATTCACAACGAAGCCGCGGAGCTGGCAGGTATCATTTATTATCACTGGGGCAACAAGTATCAGCTGGATTGTGGGCTGCCCCATCTAGACTTTCTTTTTTAACATGCGAAGCCCAAGACATGCCGGTTTGTATTTTCTTGAGGGTCGTCATGTATCGACCGGCCTATGGACCTCCCATCCAAGGTTTTATTTTTCCTGAAACATCGGCAGTCCAATTTATGTATTTTTTTGAAGAAAACACAGAGGTCTGTTCTATTTTTCTATGTAAGAATATGAACGCCTGGTCCAACTTATGTTTCCCTTCTAACTATGTTATATATATTTAAATTATTTTATATGTTATTATATATTATTGTTATTGTCATCATATATTTAACATATACTTACATATGTAAGAAAACAATATCCCACATCTTATTAACTTAAAATAATAATTTCTTAACAATAAATCCTGGATTTTTTTTGGCAACGAAAATCCTGGTGATTGTGTACAAAAGCTTGGTAAGATTTAAGGACCAATGTAATAATAAATCACTTATTATTTAAATATATTTACAACAAAATGCTCAGCCCCTGTTTATTTTTTGATAACATCGTTGCGCCCAACCCAACATCATAATTAGAATCAGCCCAGCAAAATCGTGTATTTCGAGAAAGTGCAAATGGCCTGTAAGTTTTTAGGAAAATAAATAAATGGGCCGGATGGACGCTACATTATTTGTTCACCCAGCCTAGCAAATGGACTGTAATTCTAAAAAAGAGAGATCAAATTGATTGTAAATTCTGAAATAATGGGTTGATTACGTGCCACATTTTTGGAGGCTGAAATGTGGGCCAATACATCGAAGCCAACGCAAGTCGTTGTCAACTTAGTCAACAAATGATTCTGACATTGTTAGCTGTTGGATTTACATCCAACGACCGACATCCATCTTCAATCTGTCGTCTTCTTCCTCCAGCGCCGCCGCGACCACCTGCTCCCGCCTCCTACTACTACCAGCTCTACTTAGCATGCTTCGCTGTGAAGCGCTACCCCACCGCCGGCCAGGCCATCCCTCCACCCCTCTACACCTCCTGTTCTTCTCCACCGACTGCCGAACCACATCGTACCAGAACTAGTTAACCCTCGTACACCTCTCCGTCTGTGACTCCACTCCCACGTCTTCCCATCTCCGGCTCGTTGCTGTCCGGGGCCTCGCCGTGGTCCACCACCTTGGATGCGCTCGGCGCGGCATTGTCAACGTGGTCAACGAACGACATCCATCGGAAGTGGACTATACTTGGAGAGGCTGACAGCTGGGTCCATGGCTGCACACAAGGAAATGCCTCCTTATTACGCGCAAAATAATGATTCCTCCACCTAACATCTGGGACCCACCGGAAGGGCCTCTGTATTTTGTGAAAAAAACGTTCCCGCCGCTGACAGCTCGGACCCACCAGCTATATCTTCGCACGCAAGAAAGTGCTTCCTTATTACGCACAGAAAAATGAATACTCCCCCTGCTAGCTGGGACCAACCATATGGGAGGCTGATTTGTGGGCCTACTAAGTTGACGCGGACGGAGGGCTTTGTCAACTTAGTCAATATGAACTATTCTAGCTCTAGTGACTGTACGATGTCCATCCAACGGCAGTAGTGCTTCTTCAACCTCTGGTCTTCTTGCTCCAGCCGCCCAAAGTAGCGTCGGTCGTGTCGCCTGCTCCTGCCTCCCGTGGCCGGCTGTGCTGCTGCGGAGGCCTCACCGCCCCCTACTACTCCCACCACTGTCCAGGCCCTGCGGCGACGGCAGCCTCACACCGCAGCCGAACCAGTGAACCCTCGTACTCCTCTCCGTGTGGGCATCCACTGCCGCGTCTTCCCGGGCTCCGCGCCGTCCCCTTCCCAGGCCTCACCGTCGTCCACCGCCTTGGTGCTCTCGGCGCGGCATGGTCAATGTGGTCAACGGACGACTTCCATCGGAAGAGTATTGTACGTGGAGAGATTGACAGCTGGGTCCACGGCCGCAGCAAGGAAGTGCCTCCTTATTACACGGAAAATAATGATTCCTCCACCTGACAGCAGGGACCCACCGGACGGGCCACCGTATTTCACGAAAAAAACCTTTCCCCCTGACTGCTAGGACCCACCAGCTACATCTTCGCACGCAAGGAAGTGCGTCCATATTATGGGAAAAAAATGATTCGCCCCTGACTGCTGGGACCCACCAGCTACATCTTCGCACGCAAGGAAGTGCCTGACAGTCGGGACCCACCTGGTCGAAGCGTACGTAGCGTTGTCATTCTGGTCGCGAACGTGTACATACATACTGGTCGATGTAGAGGCGCGCACGTGTCGTAGTAGAGGCACGCACGTAGCATGTACACATACGTACAATGGCCAGGGTGCAAGAAAGAAAATACGGCCACCTACATACATACGGGCGGGGTCTCAAACGCCTACTCGTGGATACGTACGGCCAGGGCTCGTGTACATGGCTGCGTCGGAATGGAGAAACTGCGTCGTTGTCGTGTTCATCGGGAGCCAACCGGCTTGCACGGAACAACCGATCGAAACGAGGCCTGGCGTACCATAGAACGGAGGAAACGGCCTTGTGTTCGACCGACCACGGTCGAAATGGGATCTCGTTCATCGGGAGGGGTCTGGCGTACCGCAAAACGGAGGAAACAGACTTCTCTTGGACCTCCTACGGTCGAAACGGGTCCTGTTGATTGGTAGGGTTGTGGCATACGACAAAACAGAGGAAACGGACTTGTGTTGGAGCGCTATGGTCAAAACAGGGGTCCTGTTCATCGGGAGGGGTGTGGCGTACCGCAAAACGGGACTCCACGGGATACTATTCATCTCCACCGTCGACTGCCTCCACGGGCTACTGTTCTTCCACCGTCGACCTCCTCCAGCCTAGACGTGCGACTTTCATCCACGGGCTCCTGTTCATCCAGCCTCCACCGCGCGCTCCTTCACCGCCTACTATTCAACCAGCCCTCTCCATAGGGTCCTGTTCAATCATCCCTCCATGGGCTACTGTTCATCTAGCCCTCCACCGGCTACTGTTCAACCAGCCCTCCACAGGGTCCTGTTCATCCAGCCCTCCACGGGGTCATGTTCATCCACCCCAACCAGCTCGATCGGGGTCCTGTTCATCCAGCATCAATGGCCTCTACTACCACGGGGTCCTGTTCATCCAACCTCCCACCGGGAACTGTTCATCGAAACAGCCCCCAACAACGCTCACTATTCATCAAGGGAAGGAGGCAGGAGGGTTCGATCGGTTCAGTTAGCAGCAGTAGCGAAGGAATCACTCGGGTTCAGTTAACAGCAAGGGATTAATTGCTCGGGTTCAGTAACGTAGCTAGTGCAATCGCTTGGGTTCAGTTAGAGCCCAACGCCTCGCTTGGGTTCAGTTAGAGCGCAACGCCTCACACACACACGCGTACGTACGAGAGAAACGCGCATCGCTTGGCCCCCGACCACCCACCATAACCTGGAACTCCCCCGATATTTTCCTCGCCCTCGCTTCTACCACAGTTTGTTCCATCATGGACGGCCCAAAGAATGTCATGCAGCTGTGTCTCTGGCCCGCCCAGGACGAAAAGCCCATTTTTGTCATGATTTTTTGTCATAGAAGTAGGAGCCCACCACATCTATGATTATACCAGGTTTTTTCACAATTATCGTCATAGAAGTATCATAAGCATGACATAAATTTTTTTCGTTCGGCCCAAAATGTCAAGAATGTGTCTTTTTTTGTAGTGATATCTATTGACAGGCATCTCCATAGCCTGTTAATACGCCTAGTTAATGTGAGACTATCTCCTTCTTTTTGTCTTCTCCACAACCACCATATTCTATTCCACCTATAGTGCTATATCCATGGCTCACGCTCAAGTATTGCATGAAAGTTGAAAAAGTGTGAGAACATCAAAAGTATGAAACAATTGCTTGGCTTGTCATCGAGGTTGTGCATGATTTAATACTTTATGTGATGAAGATGGAGCATAGCCAGACTATATGATTTTGTAGGGATAACTTTCTTTGGCCATGTTATTTTGAGAAGACATGATTGCTTTATTAGTATTCTTGAAGTATTATTGTTTTTATGTCAATATTAAACTTTTGTTTGGCATCTTATGGATCTGAACATTCATGCCACAATGAAGAAACTTACTTGGATAAATATGTTAGGTAGCATTTGATGACCCACAAGTATAGGGCATCAATTATAGCTCTTTTCGATAAGTAAGAGTGTCAAACCCAACGAGGAGCAGAAGGAAATGACAAGTGGTTTCCAACAAGGTAATGTCTGCAAGTGATGAAATTGTAAGTAGCAGAGTAGTTTGATAGCAAGACAATTTGTAACAAGAAAGTAACGATAGTAGTAACACAAGTGCAGCAAGGTACCCCAATCCTTTTGAGGCAAAGGACAGGACAAAACGGTCTCTTGTGATAAGCAAAGCATTCCTGAGGGTACATGGGATTTTCATCTAGTCACTTTCACCATGTTGGTTTGATTTGTGTTCGCTACTTTGATAATTTGATATGTGGGTGGACCGGTGCTTAGGTGTTGTTCTTACTTGAACAAACCTCCTACTTATGATTAACCCTCCAACAAGCATCCGCAACTACGAGAAAAGTATTAAGAATAAATTCTAACCATAGCATTAAACTTCTGGATCCAATCGGTCTCAGATGACCCACAAGTATAGGGGATCAATTGTAGCTCTTTTCGATAAGTAAGAGTGTTCAACCCAACGAGGAGCAGAAGGAAATGACAAGTAGTTTTCAGTAAGGTAATGTCTGCAAGTGCTGAAATTGTAAGTAGCAGCGTAGTTTGATAGCAAGATAATTTGTAATGAGCAAGTAACGGTAGTAGTAACAAAAGTGCAGCAAGGTAGCCCAATCCTTGCTAGGCAAAGGACAGGCCAAAATGGTCTCTTATGATAAGCAAAGCATTCTTGAGGGTACACGGGAATTTCATCTAGTCACTTTCATCATGTTGGTTTGATTTGTGTTCGCTACTTTGATAATTTGATATGTGGATGGACCGGTGCTTAATTGTTGTTCTTACTTGAACAAACCTCCTACTTATGATTAACCCTCCCGCAAGCATCCGCAACTACGAGAAAAGTATTAAGAATAAATTCTAACCATAGCATTAAACTTTTGGATCCAATCGGTCCCTTACGAAATAGCGCATAAACTGGGGTTTAAGCTTCTGTCACTCTCGCAACCCACCATCTAATTGCTACTCCACAATGCATTCCCTTAGGCCCAAATATGGTGAATGATGACCCACAAGTATAGGGGATCTATTGTAGTCCTTTCGATAAGTAAGAGTGTCGAACCCAACGAGGAGCAGAAGGAAATGACGATCGGTTTTTAGTAAGGTATTCTCCGCAAGCACTGAAATTATCGGTAACAGATAGTTTTGTGATAAGGTAATTCGTAACGGGTAAAAAGTAACAATAGTAAACAAGGTGCAGCAAGGTGGCCCAATCCTTTTTGTAGCAAAGGACAAGCCTGGACAAACTCTTATATAAAGTAAAACGCTCCCGAGGACACATGGGAATTATCGTCAAGCTAGTTTTCATCACGCTCATATGATTCGCGTTCGTTACTTTGATAATTTGATATGTGGGTGGACCGGTGCTTGGGTACTGCCCTTCCTTGGACAAGCATCCCACTTATGATTAACCCCTCTGGCAAGCATCCGCAACTATAAAAGAAGTATTAAGGTAAACCTAACCATAGCATCAAACATATGGATCCAAATCAGCCCCTTACGAAGCAAAGCATAAACTAGGGTTTAAGCTTCTCTCACTCTAGCAACCCATCATCTATTTATTACTTCCCAATGCCTTCCCCTAGGCCCAAATAATGGTGAAGTTTCATGTAGTCGATGTTCAGATAACACCACTAGAGGAAAGACAACATACATCTCATCAAAATATCGAACGAATACCAAATTCACATGACTACTAATAGCAAGACTTCTCCCATGTCCTCAAGAAAAAACGTAAATACTCACAAATCATATTCATGTTCAAAATCAGAGGGGTATTAATATGCATAAAGGATCTAAACATATGATCCTCCACCAAATAAACCAACTAGCATCAACTACAAGGAGTAATCAACACTACTAGCAACCCACAGGTACCAATCTTAGGCTTTGGGACAAAGATTGGATACAAGAGATGAACTAGGGTTTGAGAGGAGATTGTGCTGGTGAAGATGTTGATGGAGATTGACCCCCTCCCGATGAGAGGATCGATGGTGATGACGATGGTAATGATTTCCCCCTCCCGAATGGATGTTTCCCCGGCAGAACAGCTCCGCCGGAGCCCTAGATTGGTTTCGCCAGGTTCCGCCTCGAGACGGCGGTGCTTCATCCCGAAAGCTTCCTTCTCATTTTTTCCAGGGCGAAAGACTTCATATAGTAAAAGATGGGCACCGGAGGCCTGCCAGGGGCCCATGAGGCAGGGGCGCGCCCCCACCCTTGTGGATGGTGGGTGGCGCCCCTCTGGTACTTTCTTCGCCCAATATTATTTATATATTCCAAAACTCACTTTCGTGGAGTTTCAGGACTTTTGGAGTTGTGCAGAATAGGTCTCTAATATTTGCTCCTTTTCCAGCCTAGAATTCCACCTGCCGGCATTCTCCCTCTTCGTGTAAACCTTGTAAAATAAGAGAGAATAGGCATAAGTATTGTGACATAATGTGTAATAACAGCCCATAATGCAATAAATATCGATATAAAAGCATGAAGCAAAATGGACGTATCAACTCCCCAAGCTTAGACCTTGCTTGTCCTCAAGCGGAAGCCGATAACTAAAAATATGTCCACATGTTTAGAGATAGAGGTGTCGATAAAATAAAATACGGACATGAGGGCATCATGATTATTATTATAACATCAACATATACATATATTGTCATATGGTTTCTTATGCTAAAGTAACAATCTATTCACAGTGTCAAGTATGAATCAGAAACTTCATTGAAAACTAACAAACTATGATCTTGGTCATTGAAGCAATTGCAATTTATCATCACATCGGAAAGATTCAATGTAAGAGCTTTTCAGCAAGTCCACATACTCAACCATCATTTAGTATTTCACAATTGCTAACACTCACGCAATACTTATGGGTATGAAGTTTTAATCAGACACAGAGAAAGATAGGGGCTTATTGTGTTGCCTCCCAACCTTTTACCTCAAGGGTAATGTCAACAATAATAATGTATGATAACTTACATCCAATTGGATATATATATATATATATATATACATATATATCAGGATCTTTCCAACACAATGTGCTTGCCAAAGGATAAAGTGAAAAAAGGAAAGGTGAAGATCACCATGACTCTTGTGTAAGACATGAGAGAAAAATAAAAGACAGGCCATTCGCAGAGGGAAGCAGAGGTTGTCATGTGCTTTTATGGTTGGATGCACAAAATCTTAATGCGAAAGGACGTCACTTTATATTGCCACTTGTGATAGGGACCTTTATTATGCAGTCTGTCGCTTTTATTGCTTCCATATCACAAGATCGTATAAAGCTTATTTTGTCCACACTAATAGATCATACATATTTAGAGAGCAATTTTTATTGCATGCAACGATGACAACTTACTTGAAGGATCTTACTCAATCCATAGGTAGGTATGGTGGACACTCATGGCAAAACTGGGTTTAAGGGCATTCGGAAGCACAAGTAGTATCTCTACTTGGTGCAAATAATTTGGCTATCATGAGGGGGAAAGGCAAGCTCAACATGTTGGATGATCCATGACAATATACTTTATTTTGGATGTAAGAAAACATAACCCATTACGTTGTCTTCCTTGTCCAACATCAACTTTTTAGCATGTCATATTTTAATGAGTGCTCACAATCATAAAAGATGTCCAAGATAGTATATTTATATGTGATAACCTCTCTTTCTTTATTACTTCCTACTAATTGCAATGATGACCAAAACTATGTTTGTCAAGTCTCAACAATTTCTATTCATCATACTTTTTATATGTGAAGTCATTACTCTCCATAAGATCAATATGATCTCTTTAATTCTTTTTACTCTTTCTCTTCTCTTTTATTTTTATTCCCTCAAGATCATAGCAAGATAATCAAGCCCGTGACTCAAAACTAATCTTTATTATATATAGCTCACGGACTCGATTACATAGAAGGATCATAAAGCAAAACTCAAAACTAAATCATACTAGAACTTTATTCTACTAGATCAAGATATTACCAAAAGGATCGAACTAAGAAAAGCGGTAAAGATAGAAGTGTGATGGTGATACGATACTGGGGCACCTCCCCCAAGCTTGGTAGTTGCCAAGGGGAGTGCCCATACCCATGTGTTTATGTCTCTTTCTTCGGAAGTGGTGATGTTATTTTCTTGGCGATGATGCCCCTCAGGATACGATTCTCTTCCTCGAGCTTATTGACTTGCTGCTTGAGGTCCATTATTTCCTTACGGAGCCTGCCCATGACGGGTAAAGCTCCTTTCACCCATGGATGTTGCATTGCTGCGGGAGAACAAGTAACACTCTTTTTCATATTTTCATAAGAAAGAAATCTAACATTGGAAGGGATGACCGAGTTTGGAATAGCTGAGCTCTGTAGTCCCCCCACCGTGAATCCGGCTCGGAAACGAGAAGTAACTTGCCTCGACTGACCCTTGAGAAGAGATCTTGCTCAAATCTACGGCAGAACAACTCAAAACAAAACCAGAGGATATTTGTGTGGTACGGCGGTCAAAACTTTCGGGAGATTATATAATGAATTTTTACCGACCAAAAGAAGTATCGTGCAAGAAAACAGAGTCCGGAGGGCACACGAGGTGCCCACGAGGCAGGGGCGCGCCCTCCATCCTCGTGGATGCCTCGTGTCCCTTTCGTACTACTTCTTATTTTCCTATTTTCTTAAATATTCCAAAACGGAGAAAATTGCTATTAGAACTGTTTTGGAGTCGGTTTACTTACCGTACCACATACCTATTCCTTTTCGGAGTCTGAAACATTATGGAAAGTGTCCCTTATGTATTCCTCCGGGGTTACGGTTTCAATAACATTAGTTTCAACATTTATCGGATTACCTGAGATATAATGTTTGATTCTTTGACCGTTCACCACCTTCGGATTTGTACCTTCGAAGTTGTTGATTTTTATGGCACCAGAACGATAGACCTCCTCGATAACATAAGGACCTTCCCATTTAGATAGGAGTTTTCCTTCAAAAAATCTTAAACGAGAGTTGTATAGCAAAACATAATCACCTACATTAAACTCACGCTTTTGTATCCTTTTGTCATGCCATCTTTTAACCTTTTCTTTAAACAGTTTGGCATTCTCATAGGCTTGGGTTCTCCACTCATCAAGTGAGCTAATGTCAAATAGTCTTTCTCACCGGCAAGTTTGAAATCATAATTGAGCTCTTTAATGGCCCACTATGCCTTATTCTATAGTTCGAGAGGTAAGTGACATGCTTTTCCATAACCATTTTATACGGAGACATACCCATAGGATTTTTATATGCAGTTCTATAGGCCCATAATGCATCATCAAATTTCTTGGACCAATTCTTTCTAGATCTATTAACAGTCTTTTGAAAAATTAATTTAATCTCCCTATTACTCAGTTCTACTTGACCACTAGACTGTGGGTGGTATGGAGATGCAATTCTATGATTAACGTCATACTTAGCAAGCATTTTACGAAAAGCACCATGAATAAAATGTGAACCACCATCAGTCATTAAGTATCTAGGGACTCCAAACCCCGGAAAAATAACTTCTTTAAGCATCTTAATAGAGGAGTTATGATCAGCACTACTAGTTGGAATAGCTTCTACCCACTTAGTAACATAATCAACAGCAACTAAAATATGTGTATACCCATTAGAGGAAGGAAACGGTCCCATATAATCAAAGCCCCAAACATCAAATGGTTCAATAACAAGTGAATAGTTCATAGGCATTTCTTGATGTCTACTAATATTACCAATTCTTTGGCATTCATCACAAGACAAGACAAACTTACGGGCATCTTTGAAAAGAGTAGGCCAATAAAAACCGGATGGCAATACCTTATGTGCAGTTCTATCTCCAGCGTGGTGTCCTCCATAAGCCTCGGAGTGACACTTGCGTAGGATCTGTTCCTGTTCATGCTTAGGTACACAACGTCTAGTAACACCATCTACTCCTTCTTTATAAAGGTGTGGGTCATCCCAGAAGTAATGTCTTAAGTCATAGAAAAAGTTTTTCTTTTGCTGGTATGTGAAACTAGGTGGTATAAATTTAGCAACAATGTAATTAGCATAATCAACATACCATGGAGCAGTACGAGAAGCATTTATGACAGCTAATTGTTCATCAGGAAAGCTATCATCAATATGTAGTGGGTCATCAAGAACATTCTCTAACCTAGACAAGTTGTCTGCAACGGGGTTCTCAGCTCCCTTTCTATCAATAATATGCAAATAAAATTCTTGTAGCAAGAGAACCCATCTTATAAGTCTCGGTTTAGCATCTTTCTTTTCCATAAGATATTCAATAGCAGCATGATCAATGTGAATAGTTACTTTAGAATCAACAATATTAGGTCTGAACTTATCACAAGCAAATACAACTGCTAAAAATTCTTTTTCAGTGGTAGCATAATTTCTTTGGGCACTGTCTAGAGTTTTACTAGCATATTGGATAACATTTAATTTCTTATCAACTCTTTGTCCTAGAACAGCACCTACAGCATAATCACTAGCATCACACATAATTTCAAAGGGTAAATTCCAATCAGGCGGCTGAACAATAGGTGCAGAAATCAAGGCTTTCTTAAGTATTTCAAACGCTTCTACACAATCATCACCAAAGAAAACGGAACATCTTTTTGTAAGAGATTAGTCAGAGGCCTAGAAATTTTTTAGAAGTCTTTAATGAGCCTCCTATAAAAACCGGCATGACCAAGGAAACTTCTTATACCTTTAATGTCCTTAGGACCCGGCATCTTTTCAATAGCATCAACTTTAGCTTTATCAACTTCAATACATCTTTTAGAAATTTTATGCCCCAAGACAATACCTTCATTAACCATAAAGTGGCACTTCTCCCAATTCAAGACAAGACAAGTTTCTTCACATCTCTGCAAAACTCGATCAAGGTTGCTTAAGCAATTATCAAAAGAAGTTCCATATATGAAAAAATCATCCATGAAAACCTCAACAATCTTTTCACAAAAGTCAGAGAATATAGCAGTCATACATCTTTGAAAGGTAGCAGGTGTAAGCAAAGGTACTGAAAGGGCAAGTAAAAGTGTTTTTTTCTTGATCTTATTTTGACACAGGTATTTGAGAGAATCCAGAATACCCATCTAGAAATGAAAAATGTGTATGTTTGGATAATCTTTCTAGCATTTTATCAATAAAAGGTAAAGGGTAATGATCCTTTTTAGTAGCTTTGTTTAGTTTGCGGAAATCAATTACCATTCTATAACCTGTAACAATTCTTTGTGGGATCAATTCATATTTATCATTAGGAACAACAGTAATACCTCCCTTCTTAGGGACACAATGGACAGGACTTACTCACTGACTATCAGCAATAGGATAAATTATACCTGCCTCTAGAAGCTTTAGTATTTCTTTTCTTACCACTTCTGTCATCTTAGGATTTAACCGTCGTTGGTGATCAACAACCGGTTTAGCGTCTTTCTCCAATTTTATTTTGTGCTCGCATAGAGTGGGACTAATGCCCTTAAGATCATCAAGAGTATATTCAATAGCAGCACAGTGCTTCTTCAGAGTTTGCAATAATTTCTCTTCTTCCTGCTCTGAAAGGTTAGCACTAATAATAACAGGATATATCTTATTTTCATCAAGATAAGCATATTTAAGAATATCAGGTAATGGTTTAAGCTCAAACACGGGATCACCCTTGGGTGGAGGAGGATCCCCTAGAATTTCAACAGGCAAGTTGTTTTTCAAAATAGGTCCCTGTTTAAAGAATACTTCATCAACAGCAACTAAAATATGTGTTATGATAATCTCGGAACCTCGGAAAAATAATTTCTTTAAGCATCTTAAGAGAGGTGTTATGATCAACACTACTAGTTGGAATAGCTTCTACCCACTTAGTAACATAATCAACAGCAACTAAAATATGTGTATACCATTAGAGGAAGGAAAAGGTCCCATATAATCAAAGCCCCAAACGTCAAATGGTTCAATAACAAGTGAATAATTCATAGGCATTTCTTGACGTCTACTAATGTTACAATTCTTTGACATTCATCACAAGATAAGACACACTTACGAGCATCCTTGAAGAGAGTAGGCCAATAAAAAATGGATTGCAATACCTTATGTGCAGTTCTATCTCCAGCGTGGTGCCCTCCATAAGCTTCGGAGTGACACTTGCGTAGGATCTGTTCCTGTTCATGCTCAGGTACACAACGTCTAAAAACACCATCTACTCCTTCTTTATAAAGATGTGGGTCATCCCAGAAGTAATGTCTTAAATCATAGAAAAAGTTTTTCTTTTGCTGGTATGTGAAACTAGGTGGTATAAATTTAGCAACAATGTAATTAGCATAATCAGCAAACCATGGAGCAGTACGTGAAGCATTTATGACATTCAATTGTTCATCATGAAAGCTATCATCAATAGGTAGTGGGTCATCAAGAACATTTTCTAACCTAGACAATTTATCTGCAACGGGGTTCTCAGCTCCCTTTCTATCAATAATATGTAAATCAAATTCTTGTAGCAAGAGAACCCATCTAATAAGTCTAGGTTTAGCATCTTTCTTTTCCATAAGATATTTAATAGCAGCATGATCAGTGTGAATAGTTACTTTAGAATCAACAATATACGGTCTGAACTTATCACAAGCAAATACAACTTCTAAGAATTCTTTTTCAGTAGTGGCATAATTTATCTGGGCATTATCTAGAGTTTTACTAGCATATTGAATAACATTTAATTTCTTATCAACTCTTTGCCCCAGAACAGCACCTACAGCATAATCGCTAGCATCACACATAATTTCAAAGGGTAAATTCCAATCAGGTGGCTGAACAATAGGTGCAGAAATCAATGCTTTCTTAAGTATTTCAAATGCTTCTACACAATCATCATCAAAGACAAATGGTATATCTTTTTGTAATAGATTAGTCAGAGGCCGAGAAATTTTGAGAAGTCCTTAATGAACCTCCTATAAAAACCGGCATGATCAAGAAAACTTCTTATACCTTCGATGTCCTTTGGACATGGCATCTTTTCAATAGCATCAACTTTAGCTTTATCAACATCAATACCTCTTTCAGAAATTTTATGCCCCAAAACAATGCCTTCATTAACCATAAAGTGGCACTTCTCCCAATTCAAGACAAGATAAGTTTCTTCACATCTCTGCAAAACTCGATCAAGGTTGCTCAAGCAATCATCAAAAGAGGATCCATAAACAAAGAAATCGTCCATGAAAACCTCACATATCTTTTCACAACAGTCAGAATATATAGCCATCATGCATCTTTGAAAGGTAGTAGGTGCATTACATAAACCAAAAGGCATACGTCTATAAGCAAAAGTACCGAAAGGGCGAGTAAAAGTGGTCTTTGCTTGATCATCAGCTGACACAGGTATTTGAGAGAAACCAGAATAACCATCTAGGAAGCAAAATGTGTGTGTTTAGATAATCTTTCTAGCATTTTATCAATGAAAGGCAAGGGGTAATGATCTTTTTAGTAGCTTTATTTAATTTGCGGAAATCAATTACCATCCTATAACCTGTAATAATTGTTTGCGGAATCAATTCATCTTTATCATTAGGAATGACTGTAATACCTCCCTTCTTAGGGACACAATGGACAGGACTTACCCACTGACTATCAGCAACGGGATAAATTATACCTGCCTCAAGGAGCTATAGTATTTCCTTTCTTACCACTTCCTTCATCTTAGGATTCAGTCGTCGTTGATGATCAATAACTGGTTTGGCTTCTTTCTACAAATTTATTTTGTGTTGACATAGAGTGGGACTAATGCCCTTAAGATCATCAAGAGTATATCCAATAGCAGCACGGTGCTTCTTCAGAGTTTTCAATAATTTCTCTTCTTCATGCTCTGAAAGGTTAGCACTAATAATAACAGGATATATCTTGTTTTCATCTAGATAAGCATATTTAAGAGTATCAGGTAACAGTTTAAGCTCAAACAAGGGATCACCCTTTGGTGGAGGAGGATCCCCTAGGATTTCAACAGGCAAATTGTGTTTCAGAATAGGTCCCTGTTTAAAGAATACTTCATCTATTTCCCTTCTTTCATTCATAAACATATCATTTTCATGGTCTAGCAAATATTGTTCTAAAGTATCATTAGGAGGCACGACAATAGAAGCAAGACCAATAATTTCATCTTTACTAGGCAATTCCTCATCACGAGGTTGTCTACAAAATTTAGAAAAATTAAACTCATGGGACTTATCATCCAAGCCAGTAGTAACAACATCCTTTTCGCAGTCTATCTTAGCATTAACAGTGTTCAAGAAGGGTCTACCAAATATAATGGGACAAAAGCTATCTTGTGGGGAACCAAGAACAAGAAAATCAGTAGGATATTTAGCTTTCCCACACAAGACCTCAACATCTCTTACAATCCCAATTGGTGAAATAGTATCTCTATTGGCAAGCTTAATGGTAACATCAATATCTTCTATCTCAGCTGGTGAAATATCATGCATAATTTCTTTGTATAAGTAAATAGGTATTGTTCTAGCACTAGCACCCATATCACACAAGCCATGGTAACAATGATCTCCTATTTTAACAGAAATAACAGGCATGCCTACCACAGGTCTATGTTTATCTTTAGCACCAGGTTTAGCAATTCTAGCAGTTTCATCATAGAAGTAAATAGGGATAATTAGATTTATGCCCCTAGTTGTGTCCCACTCGTCTGTTTTACCCCTAAGTCCCAAAAGTCACCGGTTCTGTCCAAGTCACTTTGCTCCTCTTATGCTTTTGCCCTTTGACCGTTTGACCGCCAGTTTGAAAACTTCATAACTAATTCATACTGAATCCAAAAAATGCAAATAAGATACCGAAATGTTCACAAAAACATCACCTTTATGTCAGTGTCATTTGCATTCATCAAAAAAAGTGTTGGAAAGTGCACATCCGAGTTTTAGCTCTTTTGATACCACCATGAATAGTGAACTCTTAAAAAATTCAAAAAAATTCAAAAAAAATATGGTGGTGAAGAACAACAAATGTTCTAAGTGCTTGCCAAGTTTCATTAGGGAATGACATTCGTGGAAGTCGTGGCAAAAAAATAATCTATTTTGGAGTGCTGATTGTTTTTTTGCCGCGGCACCCACGAATGTTTTTCCCTGATGAAACTTGGTAGGCACATAAAACAATTGTCATTCTTTGCCACCAATTGTTTTTTATTTTTTTGAACTTTTTTAGATTTTACTATTCATGGTGGTAGCATAAGAGCTAAAACTCGGATGGGCACTTTCCAACACTTTTTTCATGAATGCAAATGACATTGACATATAGGTGATGTTTTTCTGAACATTTTGGTATCTTATTTGCATTTTTCTTATTTAGTATGAATTTGTTATGAAGTTTTCAAACTGATGGTCAAAAGTTCAAAGGGCAAAAGCACAATAGGATCAAAGTGACTTGGACAGAACCAGTGACTTTTGGGAATTAGGGGTAAAACAGACGAGTGGGACACAACTAGGGGCATAAATCTAATTATCCCAAGTAAATAACATGCCCATCGATATTATCAGCCAAGAGATCTTTAACAATAGCAATATTAGGTTCAACTTTAACTTGCTCAGGAGGTGTATAAGTTCTAATATTGCTTTTACGAACCACAGTTGAAGCTTTAGCATGATCCTTTATCCTAATAGGGAAAGGTGGTTTCTCAACATAAGCAGTAGGAACAATAGTATCATTATAAGTGATAGTCTTTTCTTCAACTTTAGTAGGTTCAACTACTTTTACTTCTATGGGAGGATGATATTTAAACCACTTCTCCCTAGGGAGATCAACATGAGCAGCAAAAGATTCACAAAAAGAAGCTACTATCTCAGAGTCAAGTCCATATTTAGTGCTAAATTTACGGAAAACATCGGTATCCATAAAAGATTTAACACAATCAAACTTAGGTGTTATACCTGACTCCTTACCTTCGTCGAGATCCCAATCTTCAGAGCTGCGATTAATTCTTTCCAATAAATCCCATTTGAATTCAATAGTCTTCATCATAAAAGAACCAGTACAAGAAGTATCGAGCATGGAGCGATTGTTGTCAGAAAGCCGAGCATAAAATTTTTGAATAATCATTTCTCTTGAGAGCTCATGATTGGGGCATGAATATAACATTGACTTAATCCTCCCCCAAGATTGAGCGATGATTTCTCCTTCGCGAGGCCAAAAATTATATATATAATTACGATCACGATGAACAAGATGCATAGGACAACTTCTGATGGAATTCCAATTTCAACCGTTTGTAGTCCCATGATCCCATATCATCACATAGCCTATACCATGTCAATGCACCTCCCTTCAAAGATAAAGGGAAGACCTTCTTCTTGATAACATCATCGGCATACCTGCAAGCTTAAATAATCCACAAACTTCATCCACATAGATTAAGCGTAAATCGGGATGCAATGTTCCATCTCCTGCAAAAGGATTAGCTAGCAGTTTCTCTATCATACCCGAAGGAATTTCAAAGTAAACATTTTCATTTTCAGTAGGTTTAGTAGGTTGAGGAGCAACTCTTTGCTCTACTCGTCGAGGTGAAGATACCCCGAACAAGCCCCTCAAAGGATTACTTTCCATAGTAACAAGTGACAGTAAATTTCAGCACACTATATAAATTTTTCCTTACCAAATTCCACCTACCAAAGGCGCTTCAATCCCCGGCAACGGCACCAGAAAAGAGTCTTGATGACTCACAAGTATAGGGGATCTATCGTTGTCCTTCCGATAAGTAAGAGTGCCGAACCCAACGAGGAGCAGAAGGAAATGATAAGCGGTTTTCAGCAAGGTATTCTCTGCAAGCACTGAAATTATAGGTATCAGATAGTTTTTTGATAAGGTAAGTTGTAACGGGTAACAAGTAACAAGCGTAAATAAAGTGCAGGAAGATGGCCCAATCCTTTTTGTTGCAAAGGACGAGCCTGGACAAACTCTTATATAGAGAAAAGCGCTCCCGAGGACACATGGGAATTATCGTCAAGCTAGTTTTCATCACGTTCATATGATATGCGTTCGGTACTTTGATAATTTTATATGTGGGTGGACCGATGCTTGGGTGCTGTCCTTACTTGGACAAGCATCCCACTTATGATTAACCCCTATTGCAAGCATCCGCAACTACAAAAGAAGTATTAAGGTAAACCTAACCATAGCATGAAACATATGGATCGAAATCAGCCCCTTACGAAGCAACGCATAAACTAGGGTTTAAGCTTCTCTCACTGTAGCAACCCATCTTCTACTTATTACTTCCCAATGCCTTCCTCTAGGCCCAAACAATGGTGAAGTGTCATGTAGTCGACGTTCACATAACACCACTAGAGGAGAGACAACATACATCTCATCGAAATATCGAACGAATACCAAATTCACATGACTACTTATAGCAAGACTTCTCCCATGTCCTCAGGAACAAACGTAACTACTCACAAAGAATATTCATGTTCATAATCAGAGGTGTATTAATACGCATAAAGGATCTGAACATATGATCTTCCACCAAATAAACCAACTAGCATCAACTACAAGGAGTAATCAACTCAAAAGGGCCAGCGCCGGGATTAGGCACCCCGTTTCTTTCCGTTGCTGTAGGTTCACAACCAAGAACTGCGGCAACAAGTGATGTAATATAACTCTGCGGTACTTTTGATACAATGCATGTTATTTTCCTGTTCAATTTTCCTTCGTATGTCCACCCTATGTTAACCAGGTAGGCTTGCCGGCACGTAAACCCAGGGCGGCGTCTTGAGGACGGATCCCCATTGGCCTGTCGGGTGTGCTTGCTGCCGGGCGAACCACCTTACCGCACTTAACGCGGCCGCCCGAACTGTCGAGCTTGACTCGAGTCAGAATCGAGAGTGTTGCCAATTGCGGAAGGCTACCCTGCCACTCTCGACCTGGCCGCTTGAGCTGTTGAGCGAACTTGAAACAGAACAAGGGCGATGCCAATTGCGGGGAGGCCCCTTTGCGTGCAGGTTTTCCATACAAAGAACGAGATCTCCGAGGGGAATAACCTTATACAAAAAGGAAATATTTAAAAGTTCGACATGACTTAGCTCTCCTGTCGCCGCACGGGCGCCCTTCGCGCTTGCAGGCAGCGCCGCTCTCTTGGCCGTCTTCTTCTTCGGAAGCCGTGGACACGAGAAACTGCTAAGCCGGCTGCTAAACCAGATTCTCACAACTGTGCCCCCTACCTGGCATGCCAAAGATGTCGGTGGAAAATGACACCTATGGGATCACAAGAATCCCTACTACGGTTGGCGAGCGCGGGGTCGTGAGGAGAGAAGGTCTAACAGGAAGCACACAGATCATTTACCCAGGTTCGGGCCGCGAGGATGCGTAATACCCTAGTCCTACTTTGGTGGATGTATTGAGTGTTCTTGTGTTCTTGAGCTAGCTACGGGGTGCAACTTGCCCAAAAGAGCCGAATTCCCCTCCAGTACGCCACGGGCCTTCTTTTATAGTTGATAGGGGCTCCCAAAGTGGCACACAGGTGGTGGAAATGTATACAGTGCTGCGAGCTTATCGCCCGTGTTACAGGACAAGACGCATTTAATGCGTAGCTTAGGTGTCCCTTAGCTTTATCGGGGGCAGGAACGAGGCCCGTCTCGTCCGTCGCCGCCTCGCCTTGCTTCGAAACGCGCCCAGGCCAGCGATGCATGCGGCTCCATGTAGGTAGGCAGGCAGCTGAGGTGGCGCAGTGGTAGGGTCTTCACGAAGATCTGCATGCCACCACGCAGGTGCTTGCTGAGTTAGCTCGGAAGCCGCCCGTCGCCACGTAGGTGCCTGCCCAGCTGGTTGGGCTGGCAGCTGCATGCGAACGGCGGTGGAGTCTTGGCTGGTGTAGGCCTGGCAGTGGCCCTGCTGGTGCCCTCGGCAAGGGTCTTGCCGGGAGGCCCGGCAAGGCTCTTGCCATGGCGTTGTGGTCGTCCCCGGCAAGGCGCTTGCCGGGGGTCTTGTGGATTCCCTTGGCTGGGACCCCGTCGAGGGTCGCTGAATTCTAGTCCTCATCTGATCTCATATGTTTATGATCTTGACAAAGATCTGCATGCCACCACATAGGTGCCTCCCGAGCCTTGGTTGCAATACAGCTGTTGGCGACGCTTGGAACCTTTGGGCTCAAGGGTGGATCGCTCTGCTAGCGTTGGGCAAATTGCCCCGGCAAGGCTCTTGCCGGGGCCACGGAGGCTGCCCCGGCAAGGATCTTGCCGGGGGAGTCCACCTCGCCCCCTTTGCTCCCTGTGTCTCTGACCTTGGTGTTGTCTTGGTTGTCTTGTGCTTCGGCTTCTCTCCGGCTTCCCTTCTTTTCCCTGCTACGTGCGGCCGTGGCGCGCACGACTCTGACTGCCCGTGCACAAGTAAAGGGGTCAAAAGGAGAGCCCCTACTTTTGTACACCGACAAAGACCAATAATTTCATCTTTACTAGGCAATTATTTATCATGGGGTTGTCTACTAAATTTAGGAAATTAAAATCATGAGACATATCCCCTAAACCAATAGTAACAACATCCTTTTTGCAATCTATCTTAGCATTAACAGTATTCAAGAAGGGTGTGCCAAATATAATGGGACAAAAGTCATATTGTGGGGAACCAAGAAGAAGAAAATCAGTAGGATATTTAACTTTCCCACACAAGACTTCAACATCTTTAACAATCCCAACTGGTGAAATAGTATCTCTATTGGCAAGCTTAATTGTAACATCAATACCTTCTAACTCAGCAGGTGCAATATCATGCATAATTTCTTCGTATAAAGAATGATGTATTGCACTTGCACTAGCACCCATATCACATAAGCCATGAGAACAATGATCTCCTATTTTAACAGAAATAACAGGCATGCCTACAAGAGGTCTATGTTTATTTTTAGTATCAGGTCTAGCAATTCTAGCACCTTCATCACAAAGTAAATAACATGCCCATCAATATTATTGACCAAGAGATCTTTAAACATAGTAATACTAGGTTCAACTTTAATTTGCTTAGAGGGTTTGGGTGTTCTAATATTACTTTTGTTGACCATAGTTGAAGCTTTAGCATGATCCTTTATTCTAGTAGGGAAAGTGGTTTCTCAATATAGGCGGTAGGAACAATAGGATCAACATTATAAGTGATAGTCTTTTCTTCAACTTTAATATGTTCAACTACTTTTACTTCAATGGGACGATGATATTTAAACCTCTTCTCCTTAGGGAGATCAACATGAGTAGCAAAGGATTCACAGAAAGAAGCTACTATCTGAGAGTCAAGTCCATATTTAGTGCTAAATTCACGGAAAACATCGGTATCCATAAAAGATTTAACACAATCAAACTTAGGTGTTATACCTGACTCCTTACCTTCGTCGAGTTCCCAATCTTCAGAGTTGTGTTTAATTCTTTCCAATAAATCCCATCCGAATTCAATAGTCTTCATCATAAAATAACCAGTACAAGAAGTATCGAGCATGGAGCGATTATTGAGAGAAAGCCGAGGATAAATTTTTTGAATAATAATTTCTCTTGAGGGCTCATGATTGGGGCATGAATATAACATTGACTAAGCCTCCCCCAAGCTTGAGCGATGCTTTATCCTTCGTGAGGCCAAAAATTATATATATAATTACGATCACGATGAACCAGATGCATAGGATAAAACTTCTGATGAAATTCCAATTTCAATCGGTTGTAGTTCCATGATCTAATATCACCGCATAGCCTAAACCTTGTCAATGCCTTTCCCTTCAAAGATAAAGGGAAGAACTTCTTCTTGATAACATCCTCGGGCATACCTGCAAGCTTAAAATAATCCACAAACTTCATCCACATAGATTAGGTGCAAATCGGGATGTAATGTTCCATCTCCTGTAAAAGGATTAGCTAGCAGTTTCTCTATCATACCCGAAAGAATTTCAAAGTAAACATTTTTAGTAGGTTCAGTAGGTTGAGGAGCAACTCTTTGGTCTACTGGTCGGGGTGAAGACACCCCGAACAATCCCCTCAAAGGATTACTTTCCATAGTAACAAGTGGCAGTAAATTTCAGCACACTATATAAATTTTTCTTTACCAAAGGCGCTTCACTCCCCGGCAACGGCACCAGAAAAGAGTCTTGATGACCCACAAGTATAGGGGCTCTATCATAGTCCTTTTGATAAGTAAGAGTGTCGAACCCAACGAGGAGCAGAAGGAAATGACAAGCGGTTTTCAGTAAGGTATTCACTACAAGCACTGAAATTATCGGTAAGAGATAGTTTTGTGATAAGGTAATTCGTAATGGGTAATAAGTAACAATAGTAAACAAGGTGCAGCAAGGTGGCCCAATCCTTTTTGTAGAAAAGGACAAGCCTGGACAAACTCAAGGAAAACGCTCCAGAGGACACATGGGAATTATCATCAAGCTAGTTTTCATCACGCTCATATGATTCGCGTTTGTTACTTTGATAATTTGATATGTGGGTGGACCGGTGCTTGGGTACTGCCCTTCCATGGACAAGTATCCCACTTATGAATAACCGCTCTTGCAAGCATCCACAACTACAAAAGAAGTATTAAGGTAAACCTAACCATAGCATGAAACATATGGATCCAAATCAGCCCCTTACGAAGCAACGGAGAAACTAGGGTTTAAGCTTCTGTCACTCTAGCAACCCATCATCTACTTATTACTTCCCAATGCCTTCCCCTAGGCCCAAATAATGGTGAAGTGTCATGTAGTCAACGTTCACATAACACCACTAGAGGAAACACAACATACATCTCATCAAAATATCGAATGAATACCAAATTCACATGACTACTTATAGCAAGACTTCTCCCATGTCCTCAGAAACAAATGTAACTACTCACAAATCATATTAATGTTCAAAATCAGAGGGGTATTAATATTCATAAAGGATCTGAACATATGATCTTCCACCAAATAAATCAACTAGCATCAACTACAAGGAGTAATCAACACTACTAGCACCCACAGGTACCAATCTGAGGATTTGGGACAAAGATTGGATACAAGAGATGAACTAGGGTTTGAGAGGAGATGGTGCTGGTGAATTTGTTGATGGAGATTGACCCCCTCCCGATGAGAGGATCGATGGTGATGATTTCCCCCTCCCGGAGGGATGTTTCCCCGGCAGAACAACTCCTCCGGAGCCCTTGATTGGTTTCGCCAGCTTCCGCCTCGAGACGGCGGCGGTTCGCCCCGAAAGATTCCTTCTGATTTTTTCCAGGGCGAAAAACTTCATATAGCAAAAGATGGGCACCGGAGGCCTGCTAGGGGGCCCACGAGGCAGGGGGCGCTCCCAGGGGGGTAGGGCGCGTCCCCCACCCTCGTGGATGGTGGGTGCCCCCCTCTGGTACTTTCTTTGCCCAATATTTTTTATATATTCCAAAACTGACTTTCATGGAGTTTCAAGACTTTTGGAGTTGTGTAGAATAGGTCTCTAATATTTGCTCCTTTTCCAGCCCAGAATTCCAGCTGTCGGCATTCTCCCTCTTCGCGTAAACCTTGTAAAATAAGAGAGAATAGGCATAAGTATTGTGACATAATGTGTAATAACAACCCATAATGCAATAAATATCGATATAAAAGCATGATGCAAAATGGACATATCAGTGAAGTGTCATGTAGTCGATGTTCACATGACACCACTAAGGGAATAACAACAAACATACTATCAAAATATCGAACACATATCAAGTTCACGTGATTACTTGCAACATGATTTCTACCGTAACCTCAAGAACAAAAGTAACTACTCACAAATGATAAACATGTTCATGATCAGAGGAGTACTAAATAGCATAATGGATCTGAACATGTTATCTTCCACGAAATAAACCATATAGTAATCAACTAAAAGATGTAATCAACACAACTAGTCACCCACAAGCACCAATCTATAGTTCCGGTAACAAGATTGAACACAAGAGATGAATAGGGTTTGAGAGGAGATGGTGTTGTTGAAGATGTTGATGGAGATTGCCCTCCCCAAGATGGCAGAGTTGTTGGTGATGATAATGACGATGATGATGATTTCCCCCTCCGGGAGGGACTTCCCCCGGCGAAATCGCTCCGTCGGAGGGCAAAAGTGCTCCTGCCCAAGTTCCGCCTCGAGACGGTGGCGCTCCGTCCCGAAAGTCTCCGCCTTATTTTTCTAGGTCAAAAATCACTTATATACTAGAAGATGGGCACCGGAGGTGGGCCGAGGAGGCGACAACCCACCAGGGCGCGCCTGGGGGGCCTGGCGCGCCCAGGTGGGTTGTGCCCACCTGGTGGCCCCCCTCTGGTGTTTATTGGCTCAAGTATTTCTTAAATAATCCATAAAAAATCTCCGTGAAGTTTTAGGTCATTTGGAGTTGTGCAGAATAGGTGGCCTGTCGTAGCTTTTCCAGGTCCATATTTCCAGCTGCTGAAATTCTCCCTCTTGGTGTGTTCCTTGCAAATTATGAGAGAAATGGCATTAGAATTACTCCAAAAAGCATTATTATGGATAAAAACATTATAAATAACAGTAAGAAAACATGATGCAAAATGGACGTATCAACTCCCCCAAGCTTAGACCTCGCTTGTCCTCAAGCAAATACCGAAATCGAAAAACATGTCCACAGGCTTTGAGAGAGAGGTGTCGATAAAAACAAAATATGGACATAGAATCATCATGTTGATTATTATAACAGCAAAACAATAATGGACTTTTATTATAATTTTTTTATCATATACTTCTCATGAATAAGTAATAGTTCATCACACAATCTAAGTATAAAGCAAAAACTCTATTAGAAACCAACAAACTATGTTCTCAGTCAACTTTGCAACTGCAATTCATCATCTTTTCAGGAAGGGTCATGTGTCGGGGTCTTTAGGCGAATCCACATACTCAACCATCATATAGTCTTCTATGATTGCTAACACTCACCTCGTACCCATGAGCAAAACGTTTCAACCGGACACATAGAAAGATAGGGGCTTATAGTTTTGCCTCCCAACATACTCACCTCAAGGTTGATGTCAACAATAATAACTCATGCTATCTATATTCAACTGGACATATGTGCCTAGATCTTTCCTCACCACATGATGCTTGCCAAAGGAGAAAAATAAAAGGAATAGAAGGAAAACATTGACTCTTTGCATAAAAGTAACCGCATAAAAGTAAAGGATAGGCCCTTCACAAAGGGAAGCAGAGGTTGCCTTGCGCTTATTTGTTTGTATGCTCAATCCCTTAGTGCAAGAGAACGTCATATTGCATTGCCCCTTAAGATCACAACCTTTATTATGCAGTCTGTCGCTTTTATTCTTTGTCATCCAAGTTCGTACAACGATCAATTTTCTCTTACACTAAGTGATTTCACACTTTTAGAATCAATTTTTATTGCCTTTTTGCACCGATGACAACTTACTAGAGGGATCTTGCTCAATCCCTAGGTAGGTATGGTGGACACGTGAAAGTAAGATTTGGGTTTAAGGGTTTTTGGATGCACAAGTAGTATCTCTACTTAGTGCGGAATTTTTGGCTAGCAAAGATAGGGGGCAAGCATCACATGTTAAAGGATCTATGACAATATGACTTCTATGTGAAATAAACAAACATAAATCATTAAGTTGTCTTCCTTGTCCAATGTCAACAATTTTGGCATATAATATTTTGTTGAAGGCTCACAATCACAAAAGATTTCTAGGATAGTATATCTATATGTGAATCTTCTCTTCCCTTATTAATTCTTTCATGAGTTGCATCATTGACTAATGCTATGTTTGTCAATCTCTAATAAAATTTCCTACTTATACTTTTCCTTATGTGGTGCCATCACCTACCATAGGATTAGTATATAATCTTTTCTTTATCTATTTCTTTTCTTTATTTGCAACATGAAAGTAAAGAAAGCAAAACTCAAACTAACTTTATTATATAACTTGCACAAGATTACAAGGATAGATCACTAAGCAAACTCTAAAAGAAGAAAGGATCGAACTAAACTTTATTTCATCTAAAAGCAATTGATCGAACTAAGATGAGTAAAAGCAAAAAGATAGTGGGATGATACGATACCGGGGCACCTCCCCCAAGCTTGGCGGAAGCCAAGGGGAGTGCCCATACCCGATCCTCAATTCTCCTTCGGTGGTGATGAAGGAGAGATCTTGTCCTCGGATTTCCATGGCAGTGGTCCACCATCATAAGAGGAGGAGTGAGTCTCGAGGGTTCTGCAACTAGCAGCCAAACTCATACCTTTGAACCTTGCCTCATATTCAAAGACATGGTTTTGGAGGTCATAGATCTGGCTTTGGAGGAAGTTGATTTGCTCGTTGAGGGTGAAGACGATACCCTTCATGGGCTTGCCATCCACCTTGAGATCACGGGAAAGGTCCGAGATCATAAGGTGTTTAGCATTGAGCACACGCTCCACCATCCCCTTGCACCAGAAGACTTCCTGCTCCATGGCTTCAAGCCTGGCCTCCATAGTTCTCGTGCCCTTGGTTTGAGGGTGCTGCACCACCTCCCGCAGATAAGGGTTGATGACGTTCTTGAAGAACTTGTCCTTGGAGGAGCTTGAAGAGGCCATGGTAGATGTGATCTGACAGAAAACAGCAAGGGAAAAATAGGATAGAGGATTTCTTCGCGATACGGTGGTTAATAGGTTCGGGAAGTATATATAGATTTTTTATCTTGGAGGACAAGCATACGGAAGAAAAACGGAGTACGGAAGTTGTCGCGGGTGGGCAGAACCCACCTGGGCGCGCCAGGCCTGGCGTGCCCTGGTGTCTTGTGCCCACTAGGGGACACTTCCTGGAAGTTTTTTTATTTCCAAAATTCTAACATATTCCAAAACTGATAAAAAATATTTTTGCAGATTTTTCGGAGTCCGTTTACTTACCGTATCACGTACCTCTTTATTTTCACGATTCTTGAGTGTTTCGGAAGGACTCTTTTATCTGTTCTTCCGGTGTCATAGTGTAGATAATATCACTTTCAACATTTATAGGTGTACCTGAGATATAATGCTTTATTCGTTGCCCATTAACAACCTTTGGGTTAGTACCTTTGGAGTTATTTATTTTGATGGCTTCAGACTGGTAAAACTCCTCGATGATGTATGGGCCTTCCCATTTTGAGAGGAGCTTTCTCGCAAAAAATCTAAAACGAGAGTTGTACAAAAGAACATATTCTCCAACTTTAAACTCACGCTTTTGAATTCTTTTGTCATGCCATCTTTTAACTTTTTCTTTGAATAACTTTGCATTTTCATAAGCTTGGGTTCTCCATTCATCTAAAGAACTTATATCAAATAACCTCTTTTCACCAACAAGTTTGAAATCATAATTGAGTTCTTTAACTGCCCAATATGCTTTATGTTCTAACTCAAGAGGCAAATGCCAAGCTTTTCCATAAACCATTTTATAAGGAGACATACACATGGGATTTTTATATCCTGTTCTATAAGCCAAAAGTGCATCATCTAATTTCTTAGAACAATTCTTCCTGGACCTATTAATAGTCTTTTGCAAAATTAATTTTATTTCTCTACTGCCAAGTTCAACTTGACCACTAGACTGAGGATGATAGGGTGATGCAATTCTATGGTTAACATCATACTTAGCAAGCATCTTACGGAAAGCACCATGAATAAAGTGTGAACCACCATCAGTCATTAAATATCTAGGGACTCCAAACCTTGGGAAAATAACTTCATTAAGCATTTTAATAGAGGTCTTGTGATCAGCACTACTGGTTGGAATGGCTTCTACCCATTTAGTAACATAATCAACATCAACCAAAATATGTGTATACACATTAGAGGAAGGAAAAGGTCCCATGTAATCAAATCCCCAAACATCAAATGGTTCAACAGCAAGTGAATAATTCATAGACATTTCTTGACGCTTACTGATATTACCTATTCTTTGACATTCATCACCAGAGGAGACAAACTTACGGGCATCCTTGAAGAGAGCAGTCCAATAAAATCCAGATTGCAATACCTTGTGAGCAGTTCTATCTCCAGCATGATGCCCTCCATAAGCCTCGGAGTGACATTTCCGTAGGATTTGTCCCAGTTCATGCTCAGGTACACAACATCTAATAATACCATCTACTCCTTCTTTATAAAGATGAGGGTCATCCCAAAAGTAATGTCTTAATTCATATAAGAATATTTTTTCTTTTGTTGGTATGTAAAGCTAGGTGGTAAATATTTAGCAACAATGTAATTAGCATAGTGAGCATACGAAGGAGTACTATGAGAAACATTTATTGCAACTAACTGCTCATCAGGAAAACTAT
The DNA here is from genome assembly GCF_018294505.1 of Triticum aestivum. NCBI lineage: Eukaryota > Viridiplantae > Streptophyta > Magnoliopsida > Poales > Poaceae > Triticum > Triticum aestivum. The sequence goes on from NC_057796.1 coordinate 132,197,263, forward strand.
CATCAATAGGAAGTGGGTCATCAAGCACATTTTCAAGCCTAGACAAGTTATCAACTACTAGGTTCTCAGCTCCTTTTCTATCAATGATATGTAAATAAAATTTTTGTAACAAGAGAACCCAACGAATAAGTCTAGGTTTAGCATCTTTCTTTTCCATAAGATATTTAATAGGAGCATGGTCTGTGTGTATAGTTACTTTGGAATCAACAATATAATATCTAAATTTATCACAAGCAAACACCATGCTAAGAATTCTTTTTCAGTAGTAGCATAATTTCTTTGAGAACTGTCTAGAGTTTTACTAGCATAATGAATAACATTCAATTTCTTATCAACTCTTTGTCCTAGAACAGCACCAACAGCATAATCACTAGCATCACACATAATTTCAAAAGGCAAGTTCCAATCAGGTGGTTGAACAATAGGTGCAGATATTAAGGCTTTCTTGAGTGCTTCAAAGGGTTATAAACAATCATCATCAAAAACAAAAGGAATATCCTTTTGCAAAAGATTAGTAAGAGGCCTAGAAATTTTAGAAAAGTCTTTGATAAATCTCCTATAGAAACCATTATGACTTAAGAAACTACGAAATACCTTTGATGTCCTTAGGACATGGCATTTTCTCAATAGCATCAACCTTAGCTTGGTCCACTTCAATAACTCTTTCAGAAATTTTATGACCCAAGACAATGCCTTCATTAACCATAAAGTGGCACCTCTCCCAATGCAAGAAAAGATTTGTTTGTTCACATCTCTGCAAAACTCGCTCAAGATTGCTTAAACAATCATCAAAAGACTTCCCATAAACGAAAAAGTCATCCATGAAAACCTCAACAATCTTTTCAAAAAAGTCAGAGAATATAGCAGTCATACATGTTTGAAAGGTAGCAGGTGCATTACATAAACCAAAAGGCATACATCTATAAGCATAAGTTCCAAAGGGACAAGTAAAAGTAGTCTTTTCTTGTTCAGATTGAGAAACAGGTATTTGTGAAAAGACAGAGTATCCATCTAGGAAGCAAATGTGTGTGTGCTTAGATAATCTTTCAAGCATTTGATCAAAAAAATCATAGGGTAATGATCTTTTCTAGTTGCTTTGTTTAATTTTCTGTAATCAATTACCATTCTATAGCATGTAACAATGCTTTGTGGAATAAGTTCATTCTTATCATTAGGAATAACAGTAATACCTCCTTTCTTAGGGACACAATGAACAGGACTTACCCATCTACTATCAGCTATAGGATAGATTATACCTGTTTCCAGGAGTTTTAAGATTTCCGTACTTACCACTTCTTTCATTTGTGGATTCAACCGACGTTGGTGACCAACAACGGGTTTAGCATCAGGTTCCTAATTTGGTGCTGACATAGAGTGGGACTAATGCCCTTTAAATCATCAAGAGTATATCCAATAGCAGCCCGGTGCTTCCTTAGAACTTTCAATAATCTCTCTTCTTCATGTTCTGAAAGGTTAGCACTAATAATAACAGGATATATCTTCTTCTCGTCTAGATAAGCATATTTCAAAGTGTCTGGCAATTGTTTTAATTCAAATACAGGATCACCTTTAGGTGGAGGAGGACCTCCTAGAGTTTCAATAGGCAAATTGTGTTTAAGCAGAGGACGTTGTTCAAAGAAAATCTTATCTATTTCATTTCTTTCATGCATATGTAAATCATTTTCATGGTCTAGCAGATATTGTTCTAGAGGATCAGTAGGAGGCACAAAAATAGAAGCAAGACCAATTATTTCATCCTTACTAGGCAATTCTTTTTATAAGGTTTTCTACTAAACTTGGAAAAATTAAACTCATGAGACTCATCACCAAGCTAACACCAACAGTTTGTTTCTTACAATCTATCTTAGCATTAATTGTATTCAAGAAAGGTCTACCAAATATAATGGGACAAAAGTCATCTTCTGGGGAACTAAGAACAAGAAAATCAATAGGGTATTTAATTTTCCCACACAAGACTTCAACATCTCTAATAATCCCAATTTGTGATATGGTGTCTCTATTAGCAAGTTTAATAGTAACATCTATTTCTTCGGTCTCAGCAGGTGCTATGTCTTTCATGATTTCTTCATATAAAGTGTAAGGAATAGCACTCACACTAGCACCCATGTCACATAAACCATGATAACAGTGATCTCCTATTTTAAATGAAATAACAGGCATGCCAACAATAGTTATATGTTTATCTTTTTATCAGGTCTAGCAATTCTAGCAGCTTATTCACAGAAATAAATAACATGCCCATCCATATCTTCTTCCAGAAGATCTTTAACCATAGCAATACTAGGTTCAACTTTAATTTTTTCATCAGGTTTAGGTGTTCTAATATAGCTTTTGTTAACCACAGTTGAAACTTTAGCATGTTCCTTTATCCTAACAGGGAAAGGTGGTTTCACAATATAAGCAGAAGGAACAACTAGATCAACATTATAAAGTATAGTTTCTTCTTTAACTGGTACTGGTTCCTTAATTTCTTCTTTAATAGGTGGGTGATATTTAAACCACTTCTCCTTACGGAGTTCAACATGAGTAGCAAATGATTCACAAAAGGAGGCTACTATCTCAGAGTCAAGTCCATATTTAGTGCTAAACTTTTGAAAAGCATCGGTATCCATAAAAGATTTAATACAATCATACTTAAGTTTAATACCTGACTCTTTACCTTCGCCGAGTTCCCAATATTCAGAGTTGCGTTTAATTCTTTCCAAAAGATCCCACCAGAATTCAATAGTCTTCTTCATAAATGAACCAGCACAAGAACTATCAAGCATGGTTTGATCATTTCGAGAAAGCCGAGCATAAAAATTCTGGATAATAATTTCTCTTGAGAGCTCATGATTGGCGCATGAATATAACATTGACTTTAGCCTCCCCCAAGCTACAGCGATACTTTCTCCTTCACGAGGCCAAAAATTATATATATATATATAATTCCGATCATGATGAACTAGATGCATAGGATAAATTTTTTGGTGGAATTCCAATATCAAACGATTCCAATTCCATGATCCAATATCATCGCATAGCCTATACCATGCTAATGCTTTTCCCTTCAAAGATAAAGGGAAAGCCTTTTTCATCACTTCATCCCCAGGTAAACCTGCAAGCTTAAACAATCCAGAAATTTGTTCCACATATATCAAGTGCATATCAGGATGTTCGGTTCCATCTCCTGCATAAGGATTAGCTAGCAGTTGTTCTATCATACCCGAAGGAATTTCATATTCAATATTTTCAGTAGGTGCAGTAGGTTGAGGTGTAGCTAATTGTGGTTCCGTACGAGGAGAAGATACCCCGAACAAACCCCTCAAAGGATTGTTTTCCATAGTAACAAGTGACAATAAATTTCAGCACACTATATAAATGTTTCCTTACCAAATTCCACTTACCAAAGGCGCTTCACTCCCCGGAAACGGCGCCAGAAAATAGCCTTGATGACCCACAAGTATAGGGGATCAATTGTAGCTCTTTTCGATAAGTAAGAGTATCGAACCCAACGAGGAGCAGAAGGAAATGACAAGTAGTTTTCAGTAAGGTAATGTCTGCAAGTGCTGAAATTGTAAGTAGCGGAGTAGTTTGATAGAAAGATAATTTGTAACGAGCAAGTAACGGTAGTAGTAACAAAAGTGCAGAAAGGTAGCCCAATCCTTTTGAGGCAAATGACAGGCCAAAGCTATCTCTTATGATAAGCAAAGCATTCTTGAGGGTACACGGGAATTTCATCTAGTCACTCTCATCATGTTGGTTTGATTTGTGTTCGCTACTTTGATAATTTGATATGTGGGTGGACCAGTGATTAGGTGCTATTATTACTTGAACAAACCTCCTACTTATGATAACCCTCCCGCAAGCATCCGCAACTACAAGAAAAGTATTAAGAATAAATTCTAAACATAGCATTGAACTTTTGGATCCAATCGGTCCCTTACAAAATAGCGCATAAACTGGGGATTAAGCTTCTGTCACTCTCGCAACCCACGATCTACAAGATGTAATAGCGCATAAACACGGATAGACACGGATTGCTACTCCACAATGCATTCCCTTAGGTCCAAATATGGGGAAGTGTCATGTAGTCGACGTTCACATGACACCACTAAGGGAATAACAACATACATACTATCAAAATATCGAACACATATTAAGTTCACATGATTACTTGCAACATGATTTCTCCCGTGACCTCAAGAACAAAAGTAACTACTCACAAATGATAAACATGTTCATGATCATAGGAGTATTAAATAGCATAATGGATCTAAACATATAATCTTCCACCAAATAAACCATATAGTAATCAACTACAAGATGTAATCAACACTACTAGTCACCCACAAGCACCAATCTATAGTTCCGGTAACAAGATTGAACAGAAGAGATGGATTAGGGTTTGAGAGGAGATGGTGCTGTTTAAGATGTTGATGGAGATTGCCCTCCCCAACATGGGAGAGTTGTTGGTGATGATGATGACGATGACGATGATTTCTCCCTCCGGGAGGGAAGTTCCCCCGGCGGAATCGCTCCGCCGGAGGGCAAAAGTGCTCCTGCCCATCAGTCCGGCCCATGCTAACAGGCCGGACGCCCGAGGACCCCTTAGTCCAGGACTCCCTCAGTAGCCCCCGAACCAGGCTTCAATGATGAGGTGTTCGGCGCGCAGATTGTCTTCGGCATTGCAAGGCGGGTTCTCCCTCCGACGGTTTCCAAGTAATGTATCCGGCTTGTAGTTTAATGCCGCACCCCTCGGCTTCTGTGCATCGATGCCTTCAGCTCCCACGTGTCGGGCGAATGCGGGCGGTCAGGTTTTTTTGCATATAACACCCTGGCCATGCAAGAAAGAGCGCCTATTTAAAGAGATTGGGTCTCATATCCATTCGGCACCACACGGAAAAAAAATCCTCAAAGATCGCCAGGAAAGACCATTCCAATATGGCTAGCATTCCCAGCTCCTCCTCCCGTTCTGACCCAGAGAAAGGCGAGTGGGAGAGGTGCTCTGTGTCCCACAGTCAATTGGCGAAGTTGCAAACGCAGGTATTTCTCCCCCCTGTGGATCTGGTCCCTGTTCGAGCAAGGCTGGCTTCTTTCAATGGCAAGACCCAGGCGGAGGATTTCCCCAATCCATCTGCAGGGGAACGAGCGCTTCGTCCCCTATCTGCTGAGGGGCGTGGGATTTCCAATTCACCCATTCCTCTGAGGGCTTCTGGAGTATTATGGCCTCTAGCTGCACAATTTTACCCCAGCCTCCATCCGGCACATCGTGGTTTATGTCGCTTTATGCGAACTATTCCTGGGTTGTGAGGCCCATTTTGATCTGTGGGCAAAGTTGTTTTGTCTTGTCCCGCGCAACCACGAGGGATCGATATTTGAAGTGGGCGGGGCCGAAATATGGCACATTGCTGAGACCGGATACCTATCCGGCACACCGAAGAAAGCTACCGAAGAGTGGACCTCTGAATGGTTTTACATTGATGACGTTCTACTTCCAGATCCAGTCCGGCGGGGTCTCCCCGAGTTTACAAGTGTTCCTCTGAAGAAACACCACAGCTGGCGCCCTCGAAGCCTCGAGGAGGAAGTGTCACGACCGGTTTTTCAATAAAATAATTATTGAGAGACCAATCCCTTTTACGGACCAGTAAGGAAGAATTCCTTCTCACTGGTAGACAATATCTTTGTCACAGAAGAAAAATACCAGGAGTACTGAATATAATACAAGGTTGAGCGGAGACGGCCCAAAAATTTATTACATGTACGCCGATAAAACAAGACGGCGGATAGGGTGGCATACTACTAACTCACGATAATAACGGTGGTGGAAATATCACCGCGAAGCGAGTGATATGACTCCTGAAGACTACAGCTCATCGAGCGTCGGAGTGAGGCTCGAGGAGACTTATTGCGGGTGGTGGAAGCGTATATAAAACAAGTAACCAAAGTCCGGGATCGCGCAGGACTGACTGGGACTCCTCTAGGCGTCGGACGCGCTATCAAACTCTTCATCCAAGAGATCGCCTTCGTCAACATCTGGCCAAATCAACAAGCCAGGTGAGTACTATGAAAGTACTCGCAAGACAGTTCGGACATAAGATATAACAAATGTAAACATGAAGCATATGAACAATTTAACCAGTGCGATCAGACATAGAGATAATAAATACTGGGTGCCAAGCGAGGGTCTGAATGACTCCTCGAGCGGAAACTTCAAGGGTAGTAATACTGGTGCCAAACGAGTGTCTGAATGACTCCTCGAGAGGAAACTGCAAGAATAATAATGCTGGTGCCAAACGAGTGTCTGAATGACTCCTCGAGCGGAAACTGCAGAATAGTAATGCCACAGTCGGGCGTCGGGGCGACACCACATAAAGGGCTTATAACAGAAAATAAAAGCAGTGCGTGCCACAGTCGGACGTCTGAGCGACATCGCATAAAGGGATTATATTTAAAGTAAGAAAACAAAAACACGCCACAGTCGGACGTCAGCGCGACGTCACATAAAGGGCTTATATTGTAGCTTAATAATTCAATAGTTCAGGAATATAAATTATCACAAGTACGAGACAAATATTAAGTTAGTCCATCCACAGGAATAATAACTAAACTGGATTTACCACTTGAGCTTGTTCACCGGGGACAAGTTTTCCACGCGGATAGATATGGACATACTGATTTCACTACTTGATCATGGATACGATGACTAGGAAGGAATTGACTATGCAGAGTTTGTACTTAACCATAGCCAACGGATTTCAGTAGTCCCAGGGACTAGTTCCATTTACGGTGTCTTAGAAGAAACACGTCTAACCAGTACACACCCAATTCAACATTCCGAAGCCAGGGATCACCCTCAGCAACGTTCAAGAAAAACCTTGAGACGGGGAGGCTACAACCTCGCGTAGCATGGGATCAAATTTCTATACGCGCGCTCTAAGGGGGTGCCCCCTCCTTGGTCCCAACCGGAAACACCCATGCCCCCTGACCGGATGACTGGCTTTAATCCTGGGCCAAGGTACCATCATCCCGGCCTCTCTGTTTGGTGTGTACACGGAAATAGGTTACCAACTTACTAAACCGCATCCTGGCAAATGAAACATGTGGTAGCACGGAAGGGGGAAAGAACGATAACGTGACTCCATCCACGTTAGCGTCAGAAATAGTCGGATGATGCAAGGCTGGTATGCTACAACAGTACCACCTTGCTGCCCTTCATGTCACCACATGATTAGGCCATCTCTCATCAGAGATCATCGCAACTATGGAACATGCGGGGAAAAGAACGATAACGTGACTCCGTCCACGTTAACATCAGAGAAAGTCGGATGACGCAAGGCTGGTATGCTACAACAGTACCACCTTGCTGCCCTTCATGTCACCACATGATTAGGCCATCTCTCATCAGAGATCATCGCAACTTTGGAACATGCGGGTAGTTGCCTTACAAGCAACGAGGTATTTACCGACACTCATATGCCACGCACAAAACTTTCAAGCAAACATGCAAAACACCTTTCATACCAAATGTTCAAAACATGCTTGCCTGGTTCGGAGAAGGCGGAGTCTAGCTCAGCGAAGTTCGCGGCTCCGTCACCTCTTCCGGAACCTACGGCAATAACGAAAACGGGCGCTAACGTGAAAACCAAAGCGTGCACAGAAACTTCTCCAAAAAATTTTCAAATAAATCTCATAAAAAACTAGACAAAATTTTAAGACTGTCAGAAAAAGAATCACTCAAAAATCCCTTTTCATTTAAAAGTTATAAAGGTTTCTGTCTAGGGACTTATCTGTAATGAAACAAAAAAGTTCCAGGGTTTAAACTGAGAAACCAGAAAACGCTTCGGAAAGAAATGCGCTAGCTAAAGAGGGAAAGCGTATTTTGCCCGAAGGCGCCAACAGAAAACGGTTCGCGAAAGAATAGAACAGAGGCTGACATGCGGGGTCCACATGTCAGGTTTGAAAAGCTCGCCGGCGCCCGAAGACTGCGGTGGACGCCGACGTCGAACCACGGCGAGTCAGGAGGATCGGAGGGTACCAAGAGCTTCAGCGTGCTCTTCCGCGTCGGTGGGTGGTGGACTCGACCAACGGAGAGCACCACGTCGACGGCGACACTATCTCCGGCGAACGGCGGCTCGGGTGAGGGTGGAGAACTCCGGTGGAGGGCTGCAAACTTCGAATTGAAGCGTGGGTCAGAAAGAGGGATGCATAGTGAAGCTACTGGAAAGAGATGGGAGGCAGAGGTGCACGCACGGGGGCGAATCGAGCTGGATCCCGTGGCGGGTCGCGGCGGCCGAAGTCGAGGAAGGGGACCTCCTCGGGGCTCTTCCAGTGGCTAGGCGTGCTCTAGGTGGAGTGCAGGGATGGTGTGTGCTCGAGTTGAAGCTCGGGGCCGCTATTTATAGGCGGATCGACGGGGTGGCCGTGAACGGAGAATCTCCGGCGAGCGATTACGGCGATGCAGTGGATTGGCAGGAGGTTTGAGTGGCCAGGCAGCATCAGTGGAGGTTACTGGTGTCATTCCCCCGCTAACCTCGGCTGGTCTTGGCGTAACGGCGTTGGTCCACGGTGAGGTGACCGCACGGGCACGGCGGCGGCAGAGAGCACGCTTCGCGCCCTGCGGTTCACGACGAGGATGGCAGCGCGTTCGGGGGAGTGGAAGGCCACGCGGTGAGCTCCGGTGGTTTGGGCGGCGCTGGGTGGCGCCGTCAGCGCCGTGCCTCCCGCTGGCGGCCGCAAAGCTGCCGCTGGCGTCGGTCACGGGGCGGCGCACCTTCTGCTGCTCGTCGCCGACGTCCGCAAGGTGCCAGGCGTTCGTGCGGTGCAGGAACAAGGGGAGGGGACGGGGAGCAAGGCGACATCGGGGCACTGTCGAGATCGACAACCATCTCTGAAGAAAACGACAGTAAGCCACTGAACTGTTCTCTGAACTTTCTGAACCTGATTTTGACAATGCACTGCAGGTGTTCGACAGAAAGATTTGGCAATGAGAAAAAAAATTCTGGGGCTGTAACTTGGTGAGGTGACCACTCAATGCACCCAGGGGCTGCCTGATTTTACTTGGAATTTTTGGAGAAAGTTTTGAATGAATTTCACCAAATTTGACAAATCTGGTCCAAACTTGCAGCAAGTGTAGTTTGAAAATTTTGACCTGAAGACCAGTGGATCTTCATGGATATTGGTTGAGGGTTCAAAGGACTAGGGAGGGGAGTTGGTTTGGGGACAAAAATCCAAGCAGAAAGTGTAGCTCCTTTGTAAATCACCAATGGCTAGAATAGAAGACAGAAATTTGTTTGAATAAGATTTAAATGGAAATAATCACATGGGGAGGTTCAACTTGCTGGATTTGATGCAAATCATGATCCAAAGGTGAGGGAAGGGTTAGGAGCGAGGATTTGCACTAAGGCCATGGCAAGAAGGAATTGTTGAAAGTGGCAAAGGATTATTCCAAAAGCCATAGTGCAACTTTCAAAGAGATTTTCAAAAGGCAGTTTTCCAAGTGAAAAGCATTTTGTCTTGAGTCCAAATAAAAAGCAAGAACCTCCAAGACCAAAGACAGATCTTGGGTGAATCCAAATAAATCTTTTGCCATAAAAAAGTATTTGAAAGGGAGAGTTCTTTTTAAGAAAAATTTAAATCACCTCCCTCAAGTCAAATAAAGTCTTTTGAAAAAATCCAAATAAAAACTTGGGTGTCACAACACCTACCCCCTTAGGAAAAATCTCGTCCTCGAGATTTTTGCTGATCCTCAAATAGATATGGATACTCTTCCCGGAGAAAATCTTCCCTTTCCCATGTAGCTTCATCCTCAGTGTGGTTGCTCCACTGAACCCTGAAAAATTTCGTCGCTTTCTGACGGGTCCTCCGTTCAGACTCTTCTAAAATCTTTACTGGCCTTTCTCTGTAGGTGAGATCTGGTTGCATATCAATGTTCTCATGAGGTACATGCTTCTCCGGGTTACTCACACATTTCCTCAACTGTGAGACGTGGAATACGTCATGGACGTCTGACAGCTCCTTGGGTAGGTCTAGTTGGTAGGCTACCGTGCCTTTTCGTGCCTTTACACAAAATGGTCCAATAAATCTTGGGGCTAGCTTCCCCTTAATTTTGAACCGTTGCAGACCCCTCATAGGAGATACTCGGAGGTATACGGAATCACCGGGTTCAAAGCTGACCTCACGATGCTTCTGATCATAGTAGCTCTTTTGTCGGCTCTGTGCTGTCTTGAGTCTGTCCCTAATTTGTTTAACTTTCTCCTCGGCCTCTTTAAGCATGTCTGGGCCGAAGATACGGCTGTCACCTGTTTCTGACCAATTCAGTGGGGTACGACACCTTGGTCCGTACAATGCTTCAAAGGGTGCCATTTGCAAGCTGGCTTGGTAACTGTTGTTGTAAGCAAATTCGGCATACGGCAAACTCTCTTCCCAACTGGATCCATAGGTGAGCACACAGGCTCTTAGCATAGCCTCTAGGATTTGGTTTACACGTTCCGTTTGTCCATCAGTCTGAGGGTGGTACGCTGTACTGAAAGCTAGTTGCGTGCCCAGAGCTTGTTGTAGGTGATCCCAAAATTTGGAGACGAATTGGGTGCCTCGGTCTGATATTATAGCCTTTGGGACTCCGTGTAAGCAAACTATATGGGAGAGGTAAAGTTTGGCCAGTCTTTGTGTGGAGTAGGTAGTCTTCACGGGAATGAAATGAGCAACCTTGGTTAGTCGCTCTGTGATGACCCATATGGCGTCATTTCCGGTTTGTGATCGGGGTAATCCGACAATGAAGTCCATTCCTATTTCATCCCATTTCCACTCCGGTATCCTGTTTGGCTGGAGTAGCCCTGCTGGCTTTTGATGCTCGGCCTTGATGCGCTGACATGAATCGCAACAAGCAATGAATGTGGCTATATCTCTTTTCATACCGTGCCACCAAAATCTTTCCTGAATGTCCTTGTACATTTTGGTTCCTCCAGGATGGATCGAGTATGGAGCGGTGTGGCTTTCCGTTAAGATCTGTTGCTTGAGTTCCTCAATGTTAGGTACGCAAAGTCTGTCTCCGTACCATAATGTTCCTTCAGTGTCTGTGACGAACTCTGAAGCCTTACCAAGGTTCATTTTCTTCTTTATGCCTTCGATGCTGGGATGTCCCTGTTGAGCCTTCTTAATTTGTTCCACCAGGGTGGGTTGTATCTCCAGGTTTGATACGGTGCCCTCGGAGACTAACATCATGTTGAGCCTAGTGAACTCTTGCTGAAACTCAGGCCTCAAGTTTTGCGGGCCGTCATTGTCCGGGCTGGGGTTTTGACTAAGGGTATCGGCCACTACATTTGCTTTCCCTGGATGGTAGTGAATACCGACATCATAGTCCTTGACCAATTCCAACCAGCGTCGTTGGCGTAGATTTAGCTATGGCTGTGTGAAAATATATTTGAGGCTCTTATGGTCCGTATATATTTCACAGCGATTTCCCAATAGAAAGTGCCTCCACTCCTTGAGTGCATGTATAACTGCTGCTAGCTCCAAGTCATGTGTTGGGTAATTTTCCTCATGTTTTCGCAGTTGCCTGGAGGCATATGCGACAACTTTGCCATCCTGCATTAGTACGCATCCGAGTCCTTTTCGGGACACGTCACAATAAACTTCAAAACTCTTGTGTATGTCTGGCACAGTTAAGACCGGTGCGGTTGTCAGCTTCTTCTTGAGTTCTTGGAAGGTTTTCTCGCATGCTTCCGTCCATACAAATTTCTTGTCCTTCTTGAGTAACTGTGTTATAGGTTTTGCCACAGTGGAGAATCCTTCAATAAATCTCCTGTAATATCCGGCCATCCCTAGGAAACTCCGCACATCTGTGACGTTGGCGGGTGGCTTCCAGTCAAGTATGGCTTTGACTTTTTTGGGTCTACGGCCACGCCTTCTTGGTTCAATATATGGCCTAAGAAACCAACTTGTCTTAGCCAAAATTCGCACTTGCTAAATTTTGCATACAACTGATGTTTCCTCAATTCTCCCAAAACAATTCTGAGGCGCTCAGCATGCTCTTCTGGTGTCCTTGAGTAAACCAGAATATCGTCAATGAATACCACCACAAATTTGTCCATGAATTTCATGAACACTTTGTTCATGAGGTGGACGAAATACGCGGGGGCGTTCGTTAGTCCAAAAGGCATCACGGTAAACTCGTATAACCCATATCTGGAAGTGAATGCGGTCTTGGGGATATCTTCTGTCCGTACCTTTAGTTGATGATATCCCGATCTCAAATCAATCTTTGAGAATACCTTGGCTTGAGCGAGCTGCTCAAACAAATCATTTATCCGTGGCATCGGATATTTGTTTTTGATGGTGACCATATTGAGGGCTCGATAGTCTATACACAGTCTCAGTGTCCCATCCTTTTTCTTTGCGAACAACACAGGCGAACCCCATGGTGAGGAGCTGGCTCGAATAAATCCTTTGTCCAATAACTCCTTTATCTGCTTCTTCAACTCCACCAATTCTGAGGGTGCCATTCTATACGGCTTCTTATAGATGGGAGCGGTGCCAGGTGCCAGTTCAATGCTGAATTCTATCTCATGGTCTGGTGGCATGCCTGGTAGTTCTTCAGGGAACACATCAGGAAACTCGCATACCATTGGAACTTTTCTCAGTTCTGCAATGTCCACTTTGTTCAGTTTTGGTAGCTGTGATCGTGGCCTTTCTTGAGCGGAAACCCTTATAGTCCTGCCGTGATGGTGAGTGAGAATCACTGTCCAATTGAAACAGTCAATGAATCCTTTGTTGGTGGTCAACCAGTCCATCCCTAAAATGACATCCAGTCCTTTACTCTCCAACACGATGAGATTCGCGTGGAATTTTAGTCCTTCGAACTCAATGATCACTCCTTGGCAGTAACCCTGAGCGATTTGCTTATTTTCGGGGGACTTGATGATCATAGATTTTTCCAAGGGAAGTATCAGAAAACCATGTTGCAAAACAAAACTCTTCGAAACGAACAAATGGGAAGCTCCAGAATCAAACAAAACCGTGGCAGGTACTGTGTTGACAGGGAACGTACCGAGCACGATGTCTGGGGCATTCTGCGCTTCTTCCCTGGTCACATGGTTCAGGTGACCCTTCCTGTGGTTGTTGTTGGGGTTGAAATTGTTGCGCTTGGGGGCTGGATTGTTTCCACCATTGTTTGGCTTGGGTGTCGGGTTCTTTGGCTTTGGGCACTGTTTAGCATAATGCCCTTCTTGACCACAAGCATAGCAGGTGACCCCTGGACGGTATGTGTACTCCTTATCCCTGGCATGAAACTGTCCGACGGGCCTTGGCTCAGTAGTCGTGGATCTCCTTGCGTCTGTCCTTGGGACCTCAGTCTTGCCTCGGTTGTTGCGAGCAAGAGTCGTCTTGTCCCTCTTTCGCTTACGGATATCTTCCAGACTACGGCGCTCATTCTCCAAGGTGATGGCCTTGTCAACCAGAGTTTTAAAATCCGGGAAGGTGTGTACAATCAGTTGGCATCTTAGTGCTGGTGCCAGGCCGTCCAGGAACTTTTCCATCTTCTTGCTTTCTGTCATGTGCTCGTCGTAGGCATAACGAGACAGCTGGGTAAACTGACCATTGTATTCTGCGACTGACATGCCTCTCTGCTTCAGGTCATCGAACTCTCTCTTCTTGATCTTTAAGATGCTCCTGGGGATGTGTGCTCCACGGAAGCCTTCCTTGAACTCTTCCCAGGTGATGTTGTGTTCACTGGGATGCATGTGTAGGAAGTTTTCCCACCATGCTGCAGCTGCTCCAGTAAGGTAGTGTGGTGCATAAAGCACCTTCTCATGATCTGAACACTGAGCAATAATTAGTTTCCTTTCAATGTCACGAAGCCAATCATTGGCATCCAGCGGCCTATCGGTGTGAGCAAAAGTTGAGTGGCGAGTCTTCTGTAACTCAGATAACTTGGAATGCGGTTGATAGGGCTCACGGTGATTTCCCATATTGATGACATGATTTATCATCTCTTGGTGCTGTTGCTGGCTTTGCTCGAAGAGACGGCATACTTGAGACAGGGCTGCTTCGCTGTCTTGTTGACTGGACTGACCCTGAGTGAAATTGTTGCTAGTCTGTGTCCCGTAAACCTCTTCTGGCTGATTTGGCATGGAGCGAGTCCACGGGCGAGACATTTTTCCAGTCTGGGGTATTATTTTGCAAAACCCATGAGAAAAACTGTGTAGCACAACGAAATTCTTGCAAAGGCAACAAATTTAAAAGGTCTCAAGGTTTTCAAGGAAAACATAGGCGATTTGCATGGAGAAGAACTGCTTAGCAAATAACCTACACGCGAAGAGCAAACACACGATACAACACTCAGGATGCGCGTACACAATCCTGACATGTTATTTAGACTAGCGTACTTATGAAACAACACATCATACAAGCAGGCATAACGCGCGGCTACTCGGCGCTCTCAGTCGGAGATGGTGAAGATTTCCATTCCCTTGCCGATGGCAAGACTCAGCGGTCCAGGAGAATCAACCTCCACCTCCTCTCTAGCTGGCTCCTGGCGCGTAACGCTGTGCTGCGGTGACGGTGCGGGGGCGACTGGTGGTAGAGCGGGTGCGGCAGGCAGTGCGGCTCTGACTGGAGTAGGGGCGATGACTCGGTCGAACTCCTCAGTGGTAGGCAGACGGCAAGCAGTGGCCAAAACGGCCGGTGCATACGAGGCTGAAGACGAGACGAATGTCAGAGGCGGCGCCGTGTTGAGAAGCTCCTTCCTGCTGGCAGGACCGCCCTGGACTAAGTCCATGCGGGCAGCCACAAGATCGTCCACGAGGTTGTCGAAACACTCCTCCAGAGCCTTGAGATACTCCACAACCATCTCGATGGCTTCATCTCGCTCTCCCCGATGGCAGGCGAATGCATAGTGACTGGTGTAAGGCACATGGCATGGGAGGTAGCGGCAGCGACGGGTCTTCATCGTAGGAAGGATGTCCCGAAGACGAGCTATCGCCTCACGGGCAGCCATCTGCATGGCATGCCTCTCCGTAGGCATGGCCCTTCCCACAAAACGGAAGTGGCGAGCAGCAGAATGTCCTCCCTTGAATTGCACCACCGCTTGGTGCATAGACACGTCGTCGCTGAGCTTGTGCTGATAGAGTGTGAACTCCGGGCGAGCTGCTCGCCCGATCGCGAGCTTGGTGATGGAGACGAGGAGCTTGACAAACCCCTCGGGCACGTTCGTGAACACTCGATTCTCACAGCTGCTGCCAGCCATCTACAAAAGTAGGCAAAAATTCTGAGTAGTCATGTCATAAATTTATGATGACTAACAGAAAATAGCTACAATTGCAAAATGCTGAAAAAGCATAAAAGACGCTAATAACCGATTAGCGATCGCACCTAGTGGCTTCCTACAGTCAGCCTGGCTCTGATACCAAGCTTGTCACGACCGGTTTTTCAATAAAATAATTATTGAGAGACCAATCCCTTTTACGGACCAGTAAGGAAGAATTCCTTCTCACTGGTAGACAATATCTTGGTCACAGAAGAAAAATACCAGGAGTACTGAATATAATACAAGGTTGAGCGGAGACGGCCCAACAATTTATTACATGTACGCTGATAAAACAAGACGGCGGATAGGGTGGCATACTACTAACTCACGATAATAACGGTGGTGGAAATATCACCGCGAAGCGAGTGATATGACTCCTGAAGACTACAGCTCATCGAGCGTCGGAGTGAGCCTCGAGGAGACTTATTGCGGGTGGCGGAAGCGTATATAAAACAAGTGACCAAAGTCCGGGATCGCGCAGGACTGACTGGGACTCCTCTAGGCGTCGAACGCGCTATCAAACTCTTCATCCAAGAGATCGCCTTCGTCAACATCTGGCCAAATCAACAAGCCAGGTGAGTACTATGAAAGTACTCGCAAGACAGTTCGGACATAAGATATAACAAATGTAAACATGAAGCATATGAACAATTTAACCAGTGCGATCAGACATAGAGATAATAAATACTGGGTGCCAAGCGAGGGTCTGAATGAGTCCTCGAGCGGAAACTGCAAGGGTAGTAATACTGGTGCCAAACGAGTGTCTGAATGACTCCTCGAGAGGAAACTGCAAGAATAATAATGCTGGTGCCAAACGAGTGTCTGAATGACTCCTCGAGCGGAAACTGCAGAATAGTAATGCCACAGTCGGGCGTCGGGGCGACACCACATAAAGGGCTTATAACAGAAAATAAAAGCAGTGCGTGCCACAGTCGGACGTCTGAGCGACATCGCATAAAGGGCTTATATTTAAAGTAAGAAAACAAAAACACGCCACAGTCGGACGTCAGCGCGACGTCACATAAAGGGCTTATATTGTAGCTTAATAATTCAATAGTTCGGGAACATAAATTATCACAAGTACGAGACAAATATTAAGTTAGTCCATCCACAGGAATAATAACTAAACTGGATTTACCACTTGAGCTTGTTCACCGGGGACAAGTTTTCCACGCGGATAGATATGGACATACTGATTTCACTACTTGATCATGGATACGATGACTTGGAAGGAATTGACTCTGCAGAGCTTGTACTTAACCACAGCCAACGCATTTCAGTAGTCCCAGGGACTAGTTCCGTTTACGGTGTCTTAGAAGAAACACGTCTAACTAGTACACACCCAATTCAACATTCCGAAGCCAGGGATCACCCTCAGCAACGTTCAAGAAAAACCTTGAGACGGGGAGGCTACAACCTCGCGTAGCATGGGATCAAATTTCTGTACGCGCGCTCTAAGGGGGTGCCCCCCCTCTCGGTCCCAACCGGAAACACCCATGCCCCCTGACCGGATGACTGGCTTTAATCCTGGGCCAAGGTACCATCATCCCGGCCTCTCTGTTTGGTGTGTACACGGAAAGAGGTTACCAACTTACTAAACCGCATCCTGGCAAATGAAACATGTGGTAGCACGGAAGGGGGAAAGAACGATAACGTGACTCCGTCCACGTTAGCGTCAGAAATAGTCGGATGACGCAAGGCTGGTTTGCTACAACAGTACCACCTTGCTGCCCTTCATGTCACCACATGATTAGGCCATCTCTCATCAGAGATCATCGCAACTATGGAACATGCGGGGAAAAGAACGATAACGTGACTCCGTCCATGTTAACGTCGGAGAAAGTCGGATGACGCAAGGCTGGTATGCTACAACAGTACCACCTTGCTGCCCTTCATGTCACCACATGATTAGGCCATCTCTCATCAGAGATCATCGCAACTTTGGAACATGCGGGTAGTTGCCTTACAAGCAACGAGGTATTTACCGACACTCATATGCCACGCACAAAACTTTCAAGCAAACATGCAAAACACTTGCCATACCAAATGTTCAAAACATGCTTGCCTGGTTCGGAGAAGTCGGAGTCTAGCTCGGCGAAGTTCGCGGCTCCGTCACCTCTTCTGGAACCTACGGCAATAACGAAAACGGGCGCTAACGTGAAAACCAAAGCGTGCACAGAAACTTCTCCAAAAAATTTCCAAATAAATCTCATAAAAAACTAGACAAAATTTTAAGACTGTCAGAAAAGATTCACTCAAAAATCCATTTTCATTTAAAAGTTATGAAGGTTTCTGTCCAGGGACTTATCTATAATGAAACAGAAAAGTTCCAGGGTTTAAACTGAGAAATCAGAAAACGCTTCGGAAAGAAATGCGCTAGCTAAAGAGGGAAAGCGTATTTTGCCCGAAGGCGCCAACAGAAAACGGTTCGCGAAAGAATAGAACAGAGGCTGACATGCGGGGTCCACATGTCAGGTTTGAAAAGCTCGCCGGCGCCCGAAGACTGCGGTGGACGCCGGCGTCGAACCACGGCGAGTCAGGAGGATCGGAGGGTACCAAGAGCTTCAGCGTGCTCTTCCGCGTCGGTGGGTGGTGCACTCGACCAACGGGGAGCACCACGTCGACGGCGACACTATCTCCGGCGGACGGCGGCTCGGGTGAGGGTGGAGAACTCCGGTGGAGGGCTGCAAACTTCGAATTGAAGCGTGGGTCAGAAAGAGGGATGCATAGTGAAGCTACTGGCAAGAGATGGGAGGCGGAGGTGCACGCACGGGGGCGAATCGAGCTGGATCCCGTGGCGGGTCGCGGCGGCCGGAGTCGAGGAAGGAGACCTCCTCGGGGCTCTTCCAGTGGCTAGGCGTGCTCTAGGTGGAGTGCAGGGATGGTGTGTGCTCGAGTTGAAGCTCGGGGCCGCTATTTTTAGGCGGATCGACGGGGTGGCCGTGAACGGAGAATCTCCGGCGAGCGATTACGGCGATGCAGTGGATTGGCAGGAGGTTTGAGTGGCCAGGCAGCATCAGTGGAGGTTACTGGTGTCATTCCCCCGCTAACCTCTGCTGGTCTTGGCGTAACGGCGTCGGTCCACGGTGAGGTGACCGCACGGGCACGACGGCGGCAGAGAGCGCGCTCCACGCCCTGCGGTTCACGACGAGGGTGGCAGCGCGTTCGGGGGAGTGGAAGGCCACGCGGCGAGCTTCGGTGGTTTGGGCGGCGCTGGGTGGCGCCGTCAGCGTCGTGCCTCCCGCTGGCGGCCGCAAAGCCGCCGCTGGCGTCGGTCACGGGGCGGCGCACCTTCTGCTGCTCGTCGCCGACGTCCGCAAGGTGCTAGGCGTTCGTGCGGTGCAGGAACAAGGGGGAGGGGACGGGGAGCAAGGCGACATCGGGGCACTGTCGAGATCGACAACCATCTCTGAAGAAAACGACAGTAAGCCACTAAACTGTTCTTTGAACTTTCTGAACCTGATTTTGACAATGCACTGCAGGTGTTCGACAGAAAGATTTGGCAATGAGAAAAAAATTTCTGGGGCTATAACTTGGTGAGGTGACCACTCGATGCACCCAGGGGCTGCCTGATTTTACTTGGAATTTTTGGAGAAAGTTTTGAATGAATTTCACCAAATTTGACAAATCTGGTCCAAACTTGCAGCAAGTGTAGTTTGAAAAATTTGAACTGAAGACCAGTGGATCTTCATGGATCTTGGTTGAGGGTTCAAAGGACTAGGGAGGGGAGTTGGGTTGGGGACAAAAATCCAAGCAGAAAGTGTAGCTCCTTTGTAAATCACCAATGGCTAGAATAGAAGACAGAAATTTGTTTGAATAAGATTTAAATGGAAATAATCACATGGGGAGGTTCAACTTTCTGGATTTGAAGCAAATCATGATCCAAAGGTGAGGGAAGGGTTAGGAGCGAGGATTTGCACTAAGGCCATGGCAAGAAGGAATTGTTGAAAGTGGCAAAGGATTATTCCAAAAGCCATAGTGCAACTTTCAAAGAGATTTTCAAAAGGCATTTTTCCAAGTGAAAAGCATTTTGTCTTGAGTCCAAATAAAAAGCAAGAACCTCCAAGACCAAAGACAGATCTTGGGTGAATCCAAATAAATCTTTTGCCATAAAAAAAGTATTTGAAAGGGAGAGTTCTTTTGAAGAAAAATTTAAATCACCTCCCTCAAGTCAAATAAAATCTTTTGAAAAAATCCAAATAAAAACTTGGGTGTCACAGGAAGATAGCGCGGAAGTTCGCCAGCTCCTCAGCAAGATCAAGACGCTTGCCCAGTCCGGATATACGATAGTCGAGGTGATGGCGACCTCCATAGTACGGGGAGTCCAGCCACTCCAATAGAGAGGACTTCCCATGTGGAACTACAATGGGGAAGATGACGCCTCCCGCTGTAGTAGGAAAGGTCTGGACAACCCTGCCTCCCTAGCCAAAATATTAGCCGAACTGTTCAAGGGTGAGGAAGAGGAGTTCCTGCACATCACGCACAGAGAAGGATATTCCATGTATAGTCCTCCTAGCTGGGTAAGCCCCCAACTCTTCTGCTCTACTCATTTCACTCCCTGAGCTTCGTTCAATAAATATTAACCCGTCCATTCATAACAGCACTGGCGAAAGATTTCCGAGGGGCTTTACAGCCCCGCCCCGCAGCCCGAGGGCCACAATCGGGATTCGAAGAGGATCCGGATATATTCGTGGTGCTCGAGAATGGCGTGTTTTACCAGGCGAGCTACGACGGCACAGAAGTGGCCATCATCGCCGATTACCCAGGTCTTCTCCCCGCTTCACACGTAAGTAATCAGGAGACATCTCCCCCGAAAGGATTCCCTCGCTACGCCTCACCCACCGCACCGTCTCGTGCTTCAAAGGGGAGGCGTTCGACATAACGTGCTACTCCAGGAGCGACTCCGAAGAGAGCGGCTCCCGCACCGGGCAAGCCTTCGAAGAGGAAGGCAAACGAACACACGGTCCGACCCTCTTCAAAGAGGTATGGGTTTGCAAATATGTTTGTTCGATAGTCACATCCAACTATGACCCTCATGTTCGTCCTGTATCAGGAAAAGAGTTTGCCGGACGGTGTCCGGGGATCATGCTAGTTATACTCCCAATAGCGGAGATCCAGCCCCAGCCGAAGAGACGGGGGCCGATATGGGAGTGACGCCGGACTGTCCTTCAGCCGAGGGCTCGGAAAATATGTCCATCACCAACTCGGAAGTGGAGAGCACCGTGAATCATCGGCGCCGGAGGGCCATTTTACGAGACCCCCATTTTTTGGAAGAGGCGTTTAATGCCTTCAGCTCGGCTGATGCATACATCCGAGCTGCTCGAGATGGGCTTAGCAGAGCCACAAAGGAGCATTTGAAAGATGTGCAGGTAAGTTTACTGTGTCTGAGTATGATAACCATATGCCAGTAGCCCCCGAGACTTAAAGTAGTTGGTCCAACTTATTTGAGGATCGCTGCGCAATCAGGTTCTCTCTGAGAAGAACGAGTTGCTGGCTCAAGGGCTAGAAAAGTGCCGAACGCAGTTAACTGCAGTTACCGCCGAACTGGAAAAATCCAAGAAGGCGTCTTCCAGTAATATTTCCCTCCATTGAGAAATAGTAATTGTATAGCGACTGTGTTAACGCCGCAGATTCTCTCATAACAGGATCGTCAGATCAACTGGAGGAAAAATAGTCGAAAAAACTACATGCCGCAGGCGAACGAGTGTTGACCCGAGTCAGACAGGAGAAAAACAAACTCCAAGATTCAAATACCAAACTGGGCGAAGAACTGAAAGATGTGTGAGCCCAGCTAGCCGACGCTGTGAAGGAGAACAAAAAGCTGCGAGGCGGCATATTCAGTACGTGGCCGGATTTACCTTATAGCAGTTTGGAGGTAAAAGTAGCTTATATAGCTATGATTGTAGGTGTGCTGACAGGCCGTCCCGAAGAGGAGGTGTCCGGATCGTCAAGTGATCTTTTGCAAGGGCTGTCGCAATTGCACGAGCAGGCTCGGCAGGCAATGCGGAGTGTAGCCAAGGCCTTATGGCCATCCGCCTCCCCTCCAGGGAGTATGGAGGAGCTTGTAGAGTTGTTTAAGGGAGCGCGGCGGCGTATCCGACTATGGAAGATATCGGCCTGCCGAGAGGGTGCGCGAGAGGCCTGGGCCATGGTGAAAATGTGGTACACCGGGCTGGATCCAAATCACATGGCCCGGGTCGGACCGCTAGGGTCAAATGGGGAAGATATTCTTGTTAGTTTAGTATATAACCAAGTAGAGGTAGCCGCCAAGTATTCCCAGTAGGATTGTAAGTTAGATAGCCTGCTAGACGGCATAGAGGAGGAAGTTTTTGAGTCCAAGTGACTATGTACTTTCCTTTTCATATGTAACTCTAGCTGAATTGTAAAACGATTGTCATGGCGGACCTTTTCGCTTCGACCTCTCGACCCGAAGGTGCGGAGTGTTTCCGAATACCAGAACGACCGAGTAGACCGGGTATGCATGGAAACTAGGCATAGGGGTCATAGTTGTTTGAACAGACAATTATCCAGCTAGTTATGTTATATTACATTAAGAGTGTAAGAAACATCTTCCAGAGAAAATAGTTCCGTTAAGGGTTCCTTTCCCTGGGTGTGCATGCATCGATGTGCATGTCCGAACTGTGATGAAGAAATCACAATGTGTATAGCTTCTGGGGGTTCACGATGGGACGAATGCAAAAACATCTTTCGTTCACCGACCGAATATTCCCTTAAGAACGCTAGCTTTCGGCTTCACCCAGTCTGAGGTACACATCCGGATGACCCGACAGTAACAATCGCAGAGGTGCTCCCTTTATGCCCTAGCCGACCTAACGGGAACGTAGGGCATAAGCACAGGAGCCAGGCAACCTAGCTTGGCCAAAACTTATGTCATATCTATGCATATAAAGGTGAAGAAAAGGTACATATGGTAGAAAACGCATATGTGAAGAGCTTGATGCTCGGAAAATAATAATAGCAAGCTTCTGTCCAAGAAGCCCCCAGGTATAATAGACGTACATACCTCAGGATGTATGCGTCAGGGGTGTACGGTCTAATCGCACGAAAGCTTTTAAAGCTAAAGTGAAGATACAAAAAGAGAGAGAGAGAAAATGACAGAAATAATAGGGGGAAGGAGACGAACAAAGATTTTGGCGCTAGGCATAGAATCTTCGGAGTCTGGCCGCGTTCCAGGGGTTCGGCTCTAGTCGATTGGCTGACACATCACGCAGGCGATACGCCCCTCCGGTGAGAACTTCGTCAATGATGAAGGGACCCTCGCACTTGGGCTTGAGTTCGTCCTTTTTCTTCTCCGGCAGGCGTAGAACGAGTTCGCCGACGTTGTAAGTTTTGGCCCGCACCTCTCTGCTTTTATATCTGCGGGCCTGCTGTTGGTAAAATGAGGAACGGGCTTTTGCGACGTCGCGCTCCTCCTCCAGGGCATCTAAGCTGTCCTGCCGATTGAGCTCGGCCTCTCTCTCTTCGTACATGCGCACTCGAGGTGAGTCATGAATAATGTCGTAGGGTAGTACTGCCTCTACGCCGTACACCATGAAGAAAGGTGTATATCCGGTAGTGCGATTGGGCGTGGTCCGCAGCCCCCAGAGTACAGAGTCGAGCTCCTCAACCCAGTGCTTGTCTGATTCTTTCAAAGACCGCACTAGTCTAGGCTTAAAGCCGCTCATAGTAAGACCATTGGCTCTTTCGACTTGACCGTTTGTCTGTGGATGATAGACAGAGGCGTAATCGAGCTTGATGCCCAGATTATTGCACCAGGTTTTCACTTCATGGGCTGTGAAGTTGGATCCGTTATCAGTGATGATGCTGTGTGGAACACCATAATGATGTACGAACCCGGATATAAAGTCTATTACTGGCCCAGACTCAGCCGTTCCAACTGGTTTGGCCTCTATCCACTTGGTGAACTTATCCACCATGACCAGCAGATATTTTTACTTATGGCTTCCTCCTTTAAGGGGTCCAACCGTATCCAGTCCCCAGACCGCAAAAGGCCAAGTGATGGGGATTGTTTGTAGGGCGGTGGGGGCATATGACTTTGGTTGGCGAAGAGTTGGCATCCAACGCAACGTTGGACAAGGTCCCGTGCATCCACTCGGGCCGTCGGCCAATAGAACCCTGTACGAAAGGCCTTGCTAACAAGGGCCCGAGTTGCGGCGTGGTGCCCGCCGAGATGGGCATGAATCTCAGCCAGGAGCTGCCGCCCCTCCTCCTCGGATATACATCTTTGAAGGACATCGGTAGCGCTTTTCTTATAGAGCTCTCCATCGTGAACCTTGTTGGCCTTCGAAGGCCGGACAATGCTGCGGGCCTCATTCTGATCCTCAGGAAGTTCCTTCCTGTTAAGGTAGGCCAGGAAGGGTTCGGTCCATGGGGCAATGACAGCCATGATGAGATGCGCCGACGGTGTTATTTCGGTGGCCAAGCCTCCGATGATATCGGTGTGTTCGAAGACTGGGGTTATGTTTGGGTCAGGACTAGTGTTGCCGTTTTCCCCCTGCCACACCACGGATGCCTTAAGAAGCCTTTCCAGAAAGATATTAGGTGGGATGGGATCACGCTTGGCGCCGATACGAGCAAGAAAGTCCGCCGCTTGATTACTCTCTCGAGCCACATGATGGAACTCGAGCCCCTCGAACTGAGCCGACATTTTTATGACGGCATTACATAAGCTGCCATCTTCGGTTCTTTGGCATCAAAGTCTCCATTTATTTGAGATATTGCAAGGTTTGAGTCCCCGCGCACTTCCAGGCGTTGTATGCCCATGGAGACAGCCATGCGGAGACCGTGCAATGAGGCCTCGTATTCGGCTGCATTGTTGGAGTCTGTGTATAGTATTTGGAGTACGTACTGAACGACGTCTCCAGTAGGGGATGTTAAAATGACGCCCGCTCCTAGCCCTGCCAGCATTTTGGAGCCATCGAAGTACATAACCCAATTGGAATATGTGCCGTACTCTTTAGGGAGTTCGGCCTCTGTCCTTTCAGCGACGAAGTCAGCCAATACTTGGGATTTGATAGCTTGACGTGGTTTGTATGTAATATCAAATGGGAGGAGCTCAATGGCCCATTTGGCAATCCGGCCCGTGGCATCGCGGTTGTTTATTTTGTCGTTGAGTGGTACTTCGGAAGCCACCATGATCGAACACTCCTGGAAGTAGTGTCGTAGCTTTCGGGATGCCATGAAGACCGCGTATGCTATCTTTTGATAATGGGGGTTCCGGGATTTGCATGGTGTAAGGATAGTGGATACGTAGTATACTGGCTTCTGAAGTGGCAATTTGTGTCCGTCCTGTTCTCGTTCAACGACGAGCACGGCGCTCACCACCTGATGTGTTGCCGGTATGTATAATAATATAGGTTCGCCGATGTTTGGCGCGGCCAGGATTGGGTTGCTCGCAAGAAGGGTTTTTATTTCCCCCAGTCCGGTTGTTGCCGTGTCCATCCACTCGAAGTGATCGGTTCGCCGTAGAAGGCTATAGAGTGGCAGTGCCTTTTCTCCCAATCTGGAGATAAAGCGGCTTAGAGCTGCCACGCGACCCGCGAGCTTTTGGACTTGTTTAAGGTCTGTTGGCGTAGCCAATTGTGACAGAGCTCGGATTTTGGCTGGCTCTGTTGGAAACGATGTAGCCCAGCAGTTTTCCAGCGGGGACGCCAAAAATTCACTTTTCCGGATTGAGCTTAATGTCATACGCGCAGAGGTTATCAAATGTGAGACGTAAATCGTCTATTAGTGTTTCGACGCGCTTAGTCTTGATGACGACGTCGTCCACATAAGCTTCAACTGTCTTGCCGATCTGTTTCTCCAGGCATGTTTGAATCATGCGTTGGTATGTGGCGCCGGTGTTCTTGAGCCCGAAAGGCATGGTGTGGAAGCAGAATGGCCCATATGGGGTAACGAATGTTGTTGCAGCTTGATCGGACTCCTTCATTTTGATTTGATGGTATCTGGAATATGCATCAAGGAAACACAGTGAGTCGTGTCCTGCGGTAGCATCAATGATTTGAACAATGCGGGGGAGGGGGAAGGGATCCTTAGGGCAAGCCTTATTGAGGTCTTTAAAATCGACGCATAACCACCAGGATTTGTCCTTCTTTGGTACCATCACCAGGTTTGCTAGCCAGTCAGGATGTTTTATATCTCTGATGAATCCGGCCTCAATTAGCTTGGCCAGCTCCTCCCCTATAGCTTGGCGTTTGGGCTCGGAAAAGCGCCGTAGTGCTTGTTTGATTGGTTTGTATCCCTTTAGGATGTTAAGGCTATGTTCGGCCAGCTCACGTGGGATTCCAGGCATGTCAGAAGGGTGCCAGGCAAATATATCCCAGTTTTCGTGAAGGGAATCCCTTAGTGCGGCGTCGACCGTTGGGTCAAGTTGTGCTCAAATAGATGATGTCTTCTTGGGGTCCGTTGGGTGGACCTGGAATTTGACTATTTCTTCTGCCGGTTTGAACTAGGTGGATTTGGGTCGTTTGTCTAAGATCACATCGTCCCTATCCACCGTGGAGCGCAGTGCGGTTAATTCTTCGCCGCGAGGGCTTCAGATAATGCCTCAAGGGCCAGGGATGCTGTTTTGTTTTCGGCGCGGAGTGCTATGTTCGGATCACTAACAAGAGTGATTATGCCGTTTGGTCCGGGAATTTTGAGCTTCATATGCCCGTAATGAGGTATAGCTTGGAAGCGTGTAAAAGCGTCCCGCCCCAAGAGGGCGTGGTATCCGCTGCTGAAAGGAGCCACTTGGAAGGTGATCTCTTCAGACCGATAATTCACCGGCGTGTCGAATACCACGTCAAGTGTGATTTTTCCCGCACACCACGCCTCCCGACTGGAAATGATTCCTCGGAAGGTCGTGCTACTTTGCTTGATGCGGCTCCTATCTACTTCCATTTTGTGGAGTGTATCCTCATAGATGAAGTTTAGTTTGCTGCCGCCGTCCATGAGGACCTTGGTGAGTCTAAAGCTGTCCACGATGGGACTGAGGACTAATGCGGTTGGCGCTCAGACTGTCTTGTATTTCGGTTTGTCACCGGCATTAAAGTTTATAGCCGTCTCGTTCCAAGGGTTTATCGCCGCGATTTGACAGACTTCGGCGAGGTCGCGGAGTGCCCTTTTGCGCTTACTGTTTGAAGCGAATGTCTCGAAGACCGTCAATACTCTAGGGTTGTCGTCTTCTGGAGGGGGTTGCTCTGGGGCATTTTTGGTAAGGATGTCCTCGCCGCTCTTGGCTACCCGCCGGAGTATCCAACATGCTCTAAGGCTGTGGGTTGGTATGGTGTCCGGTGTTGTGTGTATTTTGCATGGGCCATCGAACCATCCCTCCAGAATGGTTCCATGCCGCGTAATGGGTTTATGTTTCTTGGCTATTAGACTGGGCGCGTCACGGGGATGTGCCCTTTTCGCCTAGACCAGCGGTTGACTTGGGACCGATGGCTCCCAACAAGCTGCCTAATCTTTCCAGGCGCTTTCCATTGCACTGTACTTCTGTACGATAGTTGCCATGTCAGTGAAGTGTAGTATGCGGCGGCGATTAATGGCGTTGAGGATTCCTTCATTCGTGCAATTATTGCAGAACGCAAATATCGCGTCCTCGTCGCGGCAGTCTTTAACCTTGTCCATGACAAGGAGGAATCTGGCCCAGAAGTGGTGGACTATTTCCTGAGACTGTTGTTGTATGCTCATGAGAGCGCTTATGTCTGGGTGGGTGGGTGGAATTGGATTCGGACCCTGACCGGTCGATGATCCGGAGTCTGAAGGTTTTCCAGACTCAATAGTCCGGGCTCCGGAGTATCTTCTGGTTCCTTATGCTCACCGTCCTATTCTATGTTCGGAAGGCCGGTCACCTCCTTTTGCTGGTGGGTATCCGGCTCTGTAGGGTCGGCGATTCGGACATAGTCCGTCTTCAGTATAGGGGAAAAGTCACCGTCTTGCTCCTCGACTACCGCTATCTGGTGGGTGACCGGTGGAGATTTGATTTCTCTTTGGTCGGGTTTAAGCCCGATCCGATCATAATCTGTGGCGTTTCCCAGGGCGGCGATGCAATCAAGGAGCTCGTTTAAAGACGAAAGCTCCGCCGGATCCATCTGCTTGGAGTGTTTGGAGTCAATACGAAGGGGATTTTCGATGGCCCGAGAGGTCATCGTCGGCTTAGCGGCCGAACGGGCGGTCATGGTAAAAGCCGCCGAGCCGGAGGGTTTGGCCTGGGGCCAGTTCTCCTCCAGTGGTGATATTGTCTTTAAGGACGAGGCAAGTCATCGATCCTGTCGTCGACGGCAAAGTGGAACTCTCAATGAAAGCACCAATGTCGGTGTCAAAACCGGCGGATCTCGGGTAGGGGTCCCTAACTGTGCGTCTAAGGTCGATGGTAACAAGAGACAGGGGACATGATGTTTACCTAGGTTTGGGCCCTCTCTATGGAGGTAATACCCTACTTCTTGCTTGATTGATCTTGATGAATATGAGTATTACAAGAGTTAATCTACCACGAGATCGTAATGGCTAAACCCTAGAAGTCTAGCCTATATGACTATGGTAATGAGTCTCTCCCTTTCCATACTAAGTCCTCCAGTTTATATAGACACCGGGAGGATCTAGGGTTACACAGAGTCACTTACAAAGAAAGGAATCTACATATCCGGTCGCCAAGCTTGCCTTCCACGCCAAGGAGAGTCCCATCTGGACACGGGTGTAGTCTTCGGTCTTCGTATCTTCACAGCCCATCAGTCCGGCCCATGCTAACAGGCCGGACGCCCGAGGACCCCTTAGTCCAGGACTCCCTCAGCAGAGGAGGCCGCCCCAGCAAGGTCCCTCAGCATCAAGGGAAACCTACTAGAGGCCATGACAAGAAGGAAACGACCTTGCAACCAAATACAAGAAATCTCTTGTGTCCCCAACACACCTAATACAATGGCAAATTATATAGGTGCACTAGTTCGGCGAAGAGACGATGATAAAAGTGTAATATGGATGGTAGAAATATGTTTTTATAATATGAATAAATAAAAACAGCAAGGTAGCAAATAGTAAACAGGCACAAAAACGGTGTTGCAATGTTCGAAAATGAGGCCTAGGGTCCGTACATTCACTAGTGCAACCTCTCAACAATGCTAACATAGTTGGATCATATGATTATCCCTCAAAGTGCAAAAAAGAATCACTCCCGAGTTCCTATTAGCGGAGAACAAAAGATATAGTTTGTTTGTAGGGTACGAAACCACCTCAAAGCTATTCTTTTCATTCAATCTATCCTAGAGTTCGTACTAAAATAATGCAAGCTATTCTTTCCGATCGATCTAATAAAGAGTTCGTACTAAAATAACACCAAAGCAAATTCATATTCATAATACTCAATACAAACAAATAACTACAAGGGGACCCCAAAGTTTCTATCAGAGAAAAGATAATAAAAACGTGCATCAACCCCTACGCAAAGATTACCCCAAAGTTTCCTCATCGTGGTGGCCACGGGGATGATGAAGATGGCGACCGGAGATGATTCCCCCCCTTCGGCAAGGTGCCGGAACGGGTCTAGATTGGTTTTCGGTGGCTACGGAGCCCTACAGCGGTGGAACTTCTGATCTAGGTTAACCCTGAAGGGTTTCAGAATATTTGGGAATTTATAGTGTAAAGAGGGGGTGCGGGAGGCCACGGAGGTGGGCACAACCCACCTAGGCGCGCCAGGGGTTCTGGTGCGCCCTGGTGGGTTGTGCCCCCCTCGAGGATCCCCTAGGTGCAGCTCTAGCCCATTTGGTTCCTTCTGGTCCAGAAAAAATCTTCGAAAAGTTTCGTGGTGTTTGGACTCCGTTTGATATTGATTTCCTGCAATGTAAAAAAACAAGCAAAAAACATAAACTTGCACTGGGCACTGGGTCAATAGGTTAGTCCCAAAAAATGATATGAAGTTGCTATGAAATGATTGTAAAACATCCAAGAATGATAAAATAACAGCATGAATACTTCATAAATTATAGATACGTTGGAGACATATCAGCTGCCCCCAGGGAGGTCTTGGTGTCGTCCGCCTTGCGAGGCTTGGCCCCTCGCGAGGGTCTTGAGTTGTCGCTGCTGAAGCTGGGCCGTACCGGGCCGTTAATGGAGCCACGCCACGGTCCGCAGGCAGGCAAGTCTGGGCACCCCCATTCCCAGGACGCCGACAGTAGCCCCCGGGCCCAAGGCGTGCTCGAACTTGGCTTCGAGGCAAAGCCAAAGGGAAAGTGCGGAGCGCCGCGGGCCCCAACCTCCTGCGGCCTTGGTTGACACGTGGCGATTGATGGGACGTGGGTGCCTCCGCTTCCCCACGCTGCCTCGGCAACCGTTCGACTTGATGAGACCCTGCTGGATGCAAAAGAAAACCATCATTACGTGTGATCGTGGAGGCCGACGGTTGGCCTCCTTCTAGCTATAAATGAGGGGAGGGGCAGAGACCCCTCGCTCATCTCTGTCTTCTCGCCGCCTGCTCCTTCTTCTTTCTCCTAGCCTCGCTATCTTGCCAGGATACTCATGGCGCTGAGTAGGAGGTTCTCCACCACGGAGAAAGGGAAAACCCCTCATGAGGAGCAGGGGCCATTCCCATCGAAGAAGTGGTTCAGCTGTTCCCGCGACGTTGGAGTGAGTTTGGAGGTGACGCGACCTTGGTACGAGTGGCCTGCGCCTGGCTACCCGCTCCCTCTATACGCCCAAGTGCAGGGCTCCGGAGAAGGCGGGAGCGCCCTGCACCGCGCAAGCCACGGCCGTGGGGGCCAGGCAGAGGTTGCACGATCCGTCGGCCCATGAACCCACGCCGAGAGCTCCTCGCGTGAGTTAGTGGTGTAGGCAGCGATGCCATCGCGCACGTGGATCCAGCTCCCGCGATTCTTTGCCGAGGAGATGCCGCCGAGAGGGCCGCTCGAGCTGTGGTTGCAGCATGCCGGGCGCTGCACTCTGGCCACGGGGGCGGAGGTCGAGGTCGTCTCCCCGGGCAAGATGTTCATGACCCGTGGATGGGGCGAGGTCGCCCGCGCCTGCCGTGCGGAGGGAGCCCTCGTGATCCACTTCGAGTACGACGGTGCTTCCACGCTGTTCTTCAAGGTCTTCAATGAGGAAGGCCGCTTCCTGGAGTGTTGCCCTGAAGGAAGCTGCCGGAATGGCGCGGCAGCCGTCATCGAGCCTGCCCTCGGTCCTGCCGGTAGCTCCTCCAGTAGAGGCGAAGACTCCTGGGAGTCCAGCGACTCTCCCTAGCCTACCGAGTCTTCGGAGACGAGCGACAATAGCTTCACGCCACCTAGCTCTTGCCGTGCCCGGAGCGCGGCAGCGGCATCCGCCCATCATCGTCCATGACCTGGATGGGGTTGGCGTCGGCCCCTCGTGGCCCACTGTTGATGATGGCATCGGCGACAACGTCGGTAGTCAGGGCTTCCTGAGGTTTTTCTTCTTTTGTTCCCTGCAAGGAATCGGGACGAACCCCGTGGGGGTGTGTAAAGAACCTGTAATGCTTTTGCTCCAGTGCTTATTAGTCCTATTATAAGGGTGTGGTTGCGTATCTTGCTTCGGCATTGTCCCCCCTTTTCATCCATGTGGTAGCTTAGCTCTCTACACCGGCAGGTCCCAGTCCCCAGGCAATCTTCAGCCGTCGCTGGTATGCCAGGTCGCGATGC
This sequence comes from Triticum aestivum, assembly GCF_018294505.1. Classification (NCBI taxonomy): domain Eukaryota; kingdom Viridiplantae; phylum Streptophyta; class Magnoliopsida; order Poales; family Poaceae; genus Triticum; species Triticum aestivum. The sequence goes on from NC_057796.1 coordinate 132,228,211, forward strand.
CGTGGTCAAGGCCAGGAGGTGAGCGGCCCAAGGTCCGGTATGAGATCCCGAGGCGCGATGCTCAAGAGGTCCCCTTTGGCGTGCAAGCAGCTTCCCGAAGGCAGAAAAGGAAGGCGGCATTGCCAGAGCAAGGCTGTGAGAGCCGAAAATTCCAAACTACGGCGTCGCGCTAACATGAATATGTGACTTATCTTATTGAGCCCGAGGTGATTCCCCGTGCAGCGCCCGATCTGCGCTTCAGCGGCGGTGTTACTAGGTAAGGCTTGCGCTGGCTTCCCCCTTCCTCGCTCATCTAAATGCTCTGCATCGTCGGGTCCCGACCCTCGAGCGAGGCTCAACCGCCACTGGTACGCCAGGTCGCGGTGCCATGGTCAAGGCAAGGGGGTGAGGGCTGGAGAGTCAGTAGGAGCTCCTGAGGCGCGATGCTCAGGAGCCCCTGATAACACACAAGTATAGGGGATAAATTGTAGCCTCTTTCGATAAGTAAGAGTGTCAAACCCAACAAGGAGCTAAAGGTAGAACAAATTTTCCCTCAGTTTCTAGCGACCACCGATACAACTCTACGCACGCTCAACGTTCGCTTTACCTAGAACAACTATGAAACTAGAAGTACTTTGTAGGTGTTGTTGGATAGGTTTGCAAGATAATAAAGAGCGCGTAAATAAAAACTAGGGGCTGTTTAGAAGAAGACACAACTAAGTTAGTTTTAGTAGAGAGCTTGTTGTCACTCAAGAAAGTTATTTGTCCCTAGGCCATCGATAAATAGACCGGTAATCATTATTGCAATTTTATTTGAGGGAGAAGCATAAGCTAACATACTTTCTCTTCTTGGATCATATGCACTTATGATTGGAAATCTAGCAAGCATCCGCAACTACTAAAGATCATTAAGGTAAAACCCAACCATAGCATTAAAGCATCAAGTCCTCTTTATTCACATACACCATGACCCACTTATCCGTGTTTGTGTTTCAGTCACTCACGCAACGCAGACAGTAAGCAAACCATGAACATATTGCAAACCCTGCAGCGGGGATCCCTCATGCTTGCGGGACACGGAGAGCACCATAGGATAGCACCAATGATAAAATATGCAACTCAAACCAATCACAATCATCAATTAACCCATAGGACAAAACGGATCTACTCAAACATCATAGGATAGCCATACATCATTGGGAAATAATATATAGTGTTGAGCACCATGTTTAAGTAGAGATTACAGTGGGTAAAAGAGGGGTTACACTGCTGCATAGAGGGGGAAGAGTTGGTGATGATGGCAGTGAAGTTGTTGGTGTAGATTGCGGTGACGATAATGGCCCCGGCGGCGTTCCGGTGCCACCGGGAGAGAGGGGGGAGAGCCCCCCATCTTCTTCTTCTTCCTTGACCTTCTTCCTCGATGCGAGAAGGGTTTCCCCTCTGGTCCTTGGTCTCCATGGCATGGGAGGGGCGAGGGCCCCTCCGAGATTGGATCTGTCTCTCTGTCTCTCTCTGTTTTTCTGTGTTCCCACATCTGGCCTTTCACCATTTCTTATATTCCCGGAGATCCGTAACTCCGATTGGGCTGAATTTTGGACACAATCTATATCCGGATATTACCTTTCTTGCAGCGAAAGAAGGGCAACAACCGCCTTACGGGGTGTCCACGAGGGTCAGGGGCGTGCCTGCCCCCTGGGGTGCGCCCCCTACCTCGTGGCCCCCTCGGGCATCGTATCATGTTGATTCTTCTTCCCAAAAATCACATATATTACAAAAAAATCTCCGTCAGTTTTTATCCCGTTTGGACTCCGTTTGATATGGATTTTCTGCGAAACAAAAAACATGCAACAAACAGGAACTGGCACTGGGCACTGGATCCATATGTTAGTCCCAAAAATAGTATAAAAAGTTGCCAAAAGTATATGAAAGTTGTAGAATATTGGCATGGAACAATAAAAAATTATAGATACGACGGAGACGTATCAGCATCCCCAAGCTTAATTCCTGCTCGTCCTCGAGTAGGTAAATGATAAAAAAGATAATTTTTGATGTGGAATGCTACCTAGCATAATCTTGACCATGTAATCTAAGCATGGCATGAATATTAAGACACGAGTGATTCAAAGCAATAGTCTATCTTTTGACACTAAGACAACAATACTTCAAGCATACTGATAAAGCAATCATGTCTTTTCAAAATAACATGGCCAAAGAAAGTTATCCCTTCAAAATCAGATGGTCTGGCTATGCTCCATCTTCACCATACAAAATATTCAAATCATGCACAACCCCGATGACAAGCCAAGCAATTGTTTCATACTTTTGACGTTCTCAAACCTTTTCAACTTTCACGCAATACATGAGCGTGAGCCATGGACATAGCACTATAGGTGGAATAGAATATGATGGTGGAGGTTGTGTGGACAAGACAAAAAGGAAGAAAGTCCCACAACGACACGGCTAATCAATGGGCTATGGAGATGCCCATCAATTGATGTCAACGTGAGGAGTAGGGATTGCCATGCAACGGATGCACTAAAAGCTATAAGTGTATGAAAGCTCAAACTGGAAACTAAGTGGGTGTGCATCCAACTTGCTTGCTCATGAAGACCTTGGGCATTTGAGGAAGCCCATCATCGGAATATACGAGCCAAGTTCTATAATGAAAATTCCCACTAGTATATGAAAGTGATAACTCAAGAGACTCTCTATATGAAGAACATGGTGCTACTCTGAAGCACAAGTGTGGTAAAAGGATAGTAACATTGCCCCTTCTCTCTTTTTATCTCATTTTTTGTTTGTGTTTTTGTTCTTTTTTTGGTGGGCTTCTTTGGCCTCTCTTTTTTATTTGGGCTTCTTTGGCCTCTTTTATTTTTTTAAAGTCCGGAGTCTCATCCCGATGTGGGGGAATCATAGTCTCCATCATCCTTTCCTCACTGGGGCAATGCTTTAATAATGATGATCATCACACTTTTATTTACTTACAACTCAATACTAGAACAAAGATATGACTCTATATGAATGCCTCCGGCGGTGTACCGGGATGTGCAGTGATCTAGCATAACAAAGATATCAAAAAATGGACAAGCCATGAAAATATCATGCTAGCTATCTTACGATCATGCAGAGCAATATGACAATGAATGCTCAAGTCATGTATATGATGATGATGGAAGTTGCATGGCAATATATCGCGGAATGGATATGGAAATGCCACGATAGGTAGGTATGGTGGTTGTTTTGAGGAGGATATAAGGAGGCTTATGTGTTACAGAGCTTATGATATCACAGGGTTTGGATGCACCGGCGGAGTTTGCACCAACTCTCGAGGTGAGAAAGGGCAATGCATGGTACCGAAGAGGCTAGCAATGATGGAAGGGTGAGAGTGCATATAATCCATGGACTCAACATTAGTCATAAAGAACTCACATACTTATTGCAAAAGTCTATTAGCTATCGAAACAAAGTACTAGGCGCATGCTCCTAGGGGGATAGATTGGTAGGAAAAGACCATCGCTCGTCCCCGACCACCACTCATAAGGAAGACAGTCAATGAATAAATCATGCTCCGACTTCATCACATAAAGGTTCACCATACGTGCATGCTACGGGAATCCCAAACTTCAACACAAGTATTTCTACAATCCACAACTACCCACTAGCATTAATCTAATCTCACCATCTTTATATCGCAAAACTATTGCAAGGAATCAAACATATCATATTCAGTGATCTACAAGTTTTATGTAGGATTTTATGACTAACCATGTGAATGACCAGTTCCTGTCATCTCTCTAAATAGATATAAGTGAAGCAAGAGAGTTTAATTCTTTCTACAAAAGATATGCCCACACTCTAACAAATATAAGTGAAGCAAAAGAGCATTCTACAAATGGCTGTTTTCTATGTGTAGAGAAACAGGCAATCCAAACTTCAAATGATATAAGTGAAGCACATGAAGCATTCTATAAAGCCATACTCAATAGATATAAGTGAAGTGCAAAGAGCATTCTATAAATCAACCAAGGACCTTATCATACCAGCATGGTTCATAAAAGAAAAATGAAAACTAAATGCAAAAGACGCTCCAAGATTTGCACATATCACATGAACGAAACGAATCCGAAAACATACCGATACTTGTTGAAGTAAGATGGGATGCCTTCCGGGGCATCCTCAAGCTTAGACGGTTGAGTCTCCTTGAATATTTACTTGGGGTGCCTTGGGCATCCCCAGGATTGAGCTCTTTCCTTTCCTCATTCTCCTCACATCGAGACCTCCTCGATCTTCGAACACCTCATCCACACAAAACTCAACAGAAAGCTCGGTAAGATCCGTTAGTATAATAAAGCAAATCACTACTCTAAGTACTGTTGAAAACCAATTCATATTTTGTTTTTGCATTGTAGCTACTGTAATATAACTTTTCCATGGCTTAATCCACTGATAGAAATCGATAGTTCATCAAAACAAGCAAACTATGCATCAAAAACAGAATCTGTCTTAAACAGGACAGTCTGTAGTAATCTGAACATTAACCATACTTATGGAACTTCAAAAATTCTGACATAATTAGGAAAAATAAAAAATTTGTACAGAAATACAGTGCAAAAAGTTTCAGAACCGTGTGACGTTCCTGTAAAAAATGTAAAATCATGTACTACAGCCAAAGTTTCTGTTTTGCACCACACAAACCAACAAGAAATGTAAACATCCTAAAGGCAAATCTTGGCACATTATTTTTATAAAACAATGGAATTGTACAAGGGGATAATTATTTTTGTTGAAAAGTTTCTGTAATCAAGAGTCACAAAGTTTCCGTGAGCATGAACAAAGTTCAAGGAGCTCCCCCACTTCAACAATGCTTGTCTCTGTCACTTTCACTTTCCTTTTTGAAAAGTTCTGGGTTCCCCTCTTTATTTTTTTGTTTTAAAAATATATAAAAGCACTCAACAGAAATAAATGACTCTCTAAAACTTCCGGGTTGTCTCCCTGGCAGCGCTTTCTTTAAAGCCATTAAGCTAGGCATATAGTGCTCACGTAGTGAATCCACCCGGATCCCAAGGTATATCAAAGCCAATTTTAATTAACAATGATTTGTAATTTAGTAGTGAGCACAAAGTAACATATATCATGTAATGACGAGGTCTAACTCTCTTCCTATGCATCGCATGTCGTAAAAGAACAATTCATGCACACATAGTAAAGGCCAATGCATAGTATAAACAATTTCTTGCAATTTTATCATATTGGAAACATGGAGAGGCGGAGATGTAGTTCCTCTCTCATAATAATTGCAAGTAGGAGCAGCAAGCAGATGCATATTATATCTATCAAAATCATCATGTGTAGTAGTAAAACGCAACCCATCAATATAATCCTTAATAAGGGCAAACTTCTCCGATATAGTGTAGTCGGGAGAATTCAAAAACATAAAAGGACTATCATGCATGGGTGCAATAGCAACAATTTCATGTTTAACATAAGGAACTATAGCAAGTTCATCTCCATAAGCATAATTCATATTGGCATCTTGGACACAAGCATAGCAAGCATCATCAAAAAGGCATATTTCAAAAGAATCAATGGGATCATAATAGTCATCATAGCAATCATCCTTCGGTAAGCACGAAGGGAAGTTAAACAATGTATGAGTTGAAGAGTTACTCTCATTAGAAGGTGGGCACGGGTGATCAATCCTCTCTTCCTCCTTTTGTTCTTAGCCCTCCTCCTCATCTTTTTCATCCAATGAGCTCACAACGTCATTAATTTCTTCTTCCATAGACTCCTGCAAAATATTAGTCTCTTCTTGGACAGCGGAGACTCTCTCAATAAAATCATCAATATCGGAATTGAATTCATAATTCTCATAGCAATATTTAAGTATAACAAAATTTTCAGGTCTACAAACTGAATCATCAAAACCTTCAAACTCTTTAAACAAAGGTTCAATTTCATAAGCACCCATAAAAGCAACGAACTCTTCTATTTGTTCCACATCATAGTAATCATATATACCATTAGCATAAGAACCTAAGTTTTCATTATCATTAAATTCACATAAAAAGGGAAGGTGTGGAGCCTTCATCCTAGAGCAACAAGTATAATCATATCTCAAGCATAGTTGCCGAGCATACCAATGCAACATATAAATTTGATCCCATAATAGTTTCCCTTTTTGAGTCAAGCGATAATCCCTAAAGTATTCATGTTGATCCAACATGTCTCCCATTATATAATTGAATGGGGTTTCTCAGGATTATCAAAGCAGTACATAATATCTTTCACATAATGAGCATCGAGGGTTTTAGGAGGTTCCCCATCTCCATGAGTAGCAAGTAAACCTAATTTTTTTTGGTATTTCGTGTTCCATATCCATAACTAAAGACAGAGAACAACTTAGAACAGCAAATAAAATCTACTTAGTGATAAAGCAAACAAGCACACACGAGAATATTCACCCCACGCTATGACTCCCCGGCAACGGCGCCAGAAAAAGGTCTTGATAACCCACAAGTATAGTGGATCAATTGTAGCCTCTTTCGATAAGTAAGAGTTTCCAACCCAACGAGGAGCTAAAGGTAGAACAAATATTCCCTCAAGTTCTATCGACCACCGATAAAACTCTACGCACGCTTAACGTTCGCTTTACCTAGAACAAGTATGAAACTAGAAGTACTTTGTAGGTGTTGTTGGATAGGTTTGCAAGATAATAAAGAGCTTGTAAATAAAAACTAGGGGCTGTTTAGAAGAAGACACAACTAAGTTAGTTTTAGTAGAGTGCTTGTTGTCACTCAAGAAAGTTATTTGTCCCTAGGCAATCGATAACTAGACCGATAATCATTATTGCAATTTTATTTGAGGGAGACACATAAGCTAACATACTTTCTCTTATTGGATCATATGCACTTATGATTGGAACTCTAGCAAGCATCCGCAACTACTAAAGATCATTAAGGTAAAACCCAACCATAGCATTGAAGCATCAAGTCCTCTTTATTCCCATACACCATGACCCACTTATCAGTGTTTGTGTTTCAGTCACTCACGCAACGCAGACAATAAGCAAACCATGAACATATTACAAACCATACAATAGGGATCCCTCACACTTGTGTGACACGGAGAGCACCATAGGACAGCACCAATAATAAAATATGCAACTCAAACCAATCACAATCACCAATTAACCCATAGGACAAAACGGATCTACTCAAACATCATAGGATAGCCATACATCATTGGGAAATAATATATAGCGTTGAGCACCATGTTTAAGTAGAGATTACAAGGGGTAAAAGAGGGGTTACACCGCTGCATAGAGGGAGGAAGAGTTGGTGATGACGGCGGTGAAGTTGTTGGTGTAGATTACGGTGACGATAATGGCCCCGACGGCGTTCCGGCGCCACCGGGAGAGAGGGGGAGAGAGCCCCCCTTCTTCTTCTTCTTCCTTGACCTTCTCCCTAGATGGGAGAAGGGTTTCCCCTCTGGTCCTTGGTCTCCATGGCATGGGAGGGGCGAGAGCCCCTCCGAGATTGGACTTGTCTCTCTGTCTCTGTCTGTTTCTGCGTTCCCAGATCTGGCCTTTCACCGTTTCTTATATTCCCGGAGATCCTTAACTCCGATTGGGCTGAATTTTGGACACGATCTATATCCGGATATTAGCTTTCTTGCGGCGAAATAAGGGCAACAACCGCCTTACGGGGTGTCCACGAGGGTCAGGGGCGCACCCCTGCCTCATGGCCCCCTCGGGCATCGTATCGCGCTGATTCTTCTTCCCAAAAATCACATATATTCCAAAAAATCTCCGTCAGTTTTTATCCTGTTTGGACTCCGTTTGATATGGATTTTCTGCGAAACAAAAAACATGCAACAAATAGGAACTGGCACTGGGCACTGGATCAATATGTTAGTCCCAAAAATAGTATAAAAAGTTGCCAAAAGTATATGAAAGTTGTAGAATATTGGCATGGAACAATAAAAAATTATAGATACGAGGGAGACGTATCAGCCACCCTTTAACGCGCAAGTGAATTGCGTGGATAGGGGGCAGCCGGCGGGGCCACTCGTAGCTAAGCTCCGGAGATGCCCGCGGGTTAGTTCAAGAGGAGAATATAGCTTATAATCGCGTTTGCTACCCTGTCGCTGATATTTCCGCAAGAAGATGAAGGCACTGAGGGTCTGGTGAGGTGACGTGCGCGGGGCGGGCCGCGAGCCAGAGCTCGACCTCTCAAGTTTGTTAGCATTGCAGGGACGAACCCAAGCACAAGCATGTGTAGCCCCCGTTGCAGGATGAGCAGGAGGCCGGTCAGCAACGCGGGAGGCTGCGAAGGGCAATAGGCAAATAGGCGATAATCATAAATCATCTTGAAGAAGGAGGCAAGCTAGTTCAGGTAAATGCAAGAACGATACATGCCATAGGGACAGGCCCATGCGACCTGGGGATAATGCAGCCTGAGGTGTGCCCCCAACTAAATGAACCAGAATATTTCACCTAGCACCATTGCTGGAGGGGTGTTGAAGCAGCCGGAGACGTGCGTTGGAGGAGTTGCTCCTCACGAGCCGCCTGGGTCCTGAACCTTGGGAGGCTCTGGAGGTCCCAGGGGCTCGCGAGGAACCATCGCCATCCTCGCCTAGACCGCCTGAACCCTGGCCTCGTGAGACGCCATGACGCTTCGCAGGCGACGCTGGAAGGTAACAGCCGCGCTCGGCAGGCCAAAAGGCATGCGAACGTAGCTGTGAGGTGGACCCTCGCACCGAACAACGCACGAAGGCCAGAAGTGCTCCTGGGATGTTGACGCAGACGCGCAGCTCGTCGTCCTCGCTAGGACAAGGAGCTACACAAGGTGGTGGGCCGCGGTCGCCACGCATGGCTCTTGCCTCTTGAAGCTCCTCGGTCGTCTTGGTGATGAACTCCCAAGCACATGGCACCCCGTGCCTTGTGCCCTCGTGAGGGAAGTGTGCGATGAAGCATGTATCCATGTGGTGCACGAGCGCCTCCCTCGTCATGTTGGCTAAGTCAGAGGCCCTCCTAAAAAGAGCCCCCTAGCTCAGCCTGAGGAGGGCGCTGGGCACGCCTTCCTATGCGAGGGAGGGTGGCGCCCCATCCTTGGGCGCAGGTCCTGAGGTGGTGCCGCTGGAGCCACCTCTCTCCTGAGGCTCTTGACGGAGTAGCTGCTTCTTCTTCTTGGGGACTGTCTCAAGAGGGTAGATGCCGCCTTCGTTGCTCGGGTCTTCAATCACTCCAGCCTAGTAGGCGCACTCGGGGGAGCACACCGCGTCCTTCTCTTTGTAAGCGATCGTGATGATGTCACGGTTCCCTGGCATCCTGAGGACGTTGTAGCCATGGTGGGTCACCGCATGAACTTGGCGAGGGCCGGATATCAAAGGATGGCATTGTACGGCAGGTGAATGTGTGTGATGTCGATGAGCTCGGTGCGGTAGTTGTCGTGCTGGCCGAAGGTGACAGGGAGGCGGATCTGCCCTATCAAAGTGGTGGAGCCGTCGGTCACTCCTGAGAAGGCTTGGTGGGCTGCAGCTAATCATATGGCACCTGGAGGCGGTCGAACGTCTCGATGGAAAGAATATTGAGCCCCTCACCGCCATCGATGAGGGTCTTGGTGACAAGGACATTGCTGATGACGGGTGAGCAGAGCATCGGGAGAGTGCCGGCAGTTACCGCGCACTTGAGCTAGTCGGACGAGCTGAAGGTGATGGTGCACTTGGACCACATGAGCAGACGCATGGCCTCGAGCCTGGGGAGGGCCACGTTCACCTCATGAGTGAGCTGCTTGAAGATACGCTGGGAGGCTGGGGCCTGAGCTCCACCCAATATGCAAGCGATGGCGCGAGGCTCCTGGAAACCCCCAGCCCCCTTGTCGTGGTGGCAGTCATCGTTCCTCCATTGCCCTAAGGACGGTTCTCATGAGGCTAGTCTCTGCAGGCGCCCTCACGAGGCTGGCCTTGCCAACGGTCCTCACGAGGCTGGTCACGCCACTCCTCGCGAGGGCCACGGTCGTCCCAGCGTCCTCCGCTTCGTCCTCCTCCACGGCCGTAGCCCCGGTCGTTCCGTTCGGGGCATCGACCAAGGCGCCCATCGCGAATGGCCCCGAGGTACTTCCAGTCGTTGGTGTCGTGGTTGTGTACGTTGTGGAAGACGCAGAAAGGACGGCTGCCCTTGGATGACTCTAGGTGGTCGCAGCCATGCTTCATCTCTGGCTCAGCCGTGAGCACGGCCGCCCCCTTGCGCTTCATGTCCTTGGCCTTGGCCTTCTTGTCTTCTGGGTCGGCTACGGGGAGTTTGAGGAGGGAGAGACGCCCCTCCTCAGCTCTCGCGCACTTGGTTGCCATGTTGAACTTCTCCAGAGTTGTACACCCACTGGTGCGCGTCAGTCCTAAACAAACGGTTTAAAACCCCTGTCCGCGACGGCATTTGGAACCGTCGCCAAGTGAGTGTGGGCGATAGGGGGGTCCTTCCCACACGACCCAGAAACCTTCAGGGATAGGGCCCCTACAGTACTCCTACTCTTTTTTGCTCGCATTGCCTTCATAGTCGGTATTCGGTGGTGCTACGTTTATGATGCGCGGCCCATCACAAATGGTTCACTATTATAGAACGTGTATGATGCGCGGCCCATTAGAAAAGGTTCACCGTTAAGAAGATTAGCTAATCGGCATACGAGTGTCGGACAGGATTACGAACCTTCGGACCGTCGTAACATCGTCGTACACGATAACTATTGCACATGCTATTTCGTGGTGCAACGTTTACGATGCATACTTCATCAGAAACAGTTCATGGTTGCGAATCATGTATGATAAGGCAACTAACACAAACGTTTAGTTTACCTGCACCGTTTGTGATATTGTCTGACATCGCACACGCTTTGCAAACGGCAACTGTGTGCATGCTTGCACATGTTTCCTCTCTATGAACCATCTCGGATTATGGTGCATATCGCAAACGTTTGTGTTTTACCAACCGTGTGTGTTGTAACAGCCTGGAGAGCGTAATTTCACCGTAATTTAATTGTTGCTTTTCCAAATTGTACCGGATTTGTATTTGAATTTGAATGTATGCTACAACTTTATTCATATCCATCAGGTTCAAACAACCAATGCATTATTCGATTCATAGGTACATATGTGCAAGAATTACATAAGAACCAAATAAACAATGATGAACCACAATTGTATACTTGTACTATTAAAGACGGTAAAGAAAGAGGCGAAATATATTCTGGTTGCTGAGCAAGGTGAAGCGGAATGCCCATATTGCGCCCTCCTCCGTGCAGAAGGCACACACGACTCTAGTCCAACCCCTTGTGATGGCCGACCGCCCATCCTTCACGGTCTTCATGAAAACATCTAGATAATCATCGTGTTTTGGTAGAAATACTTTAACCTTTGCATGCCCACCAATCATGTAGTTTGAGAGGTAATCTTGAGTAAACTGCTTTGGCAACCACTGCAAAGGAATAAGATTTCATACATTGTCATCTAACACAACTCATTATGGGCAGTAAAAAGAAGGTTGCAGAGTTCTTACTTACCATCCTGCAGTTCGTTGTTGTCTTGGATAAAGTGTAAACAAATAGTTTAATTGCCATCTTTTGACCCATTTTACTAACAATCTTTATCAGCTTCCTCACTTGATGCTGGTTCATCGATATCTCATTGCTCCATACACAGAAAGGGTCGAAACGCGGATCTTTACCAATGACATATGTACCTAAAAGCACCAAGTTAATATTAGAAGCTAAACAACAATGGCACAATGATGTAGTACAACACTCTTTTATAATATGTCTATATACATCCGTATGTGGTAGTCCATTTGAAATCTCTAAAAAGACAAATATTTAGGAACGGAGGGAGTATCTTATAACATCCAATATACTCACATATTAGATGAATTAACATCTTATATTATGGGCCGGAAGGAGTTTAGTTCATTCTTAAAAATTATCTGATGCTGTATCCACGGGTTACAGTTAGTTTGAGCTAGTTCGGGCTCAAATAGCCCTAAAGTATATCTAAACATGAGGGCTAGTTTGAGCTAGTTGCATCTATAACCCACCCAAAAAAACTAGTATCAAACCCAAGAGGTGCTAATTGGAGCTAGTTCTCCTAGTGCATTTATTGTCAATCTAACCCTGCCATCAAGACAACTCTTTGGATGGAGTTAGTTCAGGGTTAGTAATCAGCTAGAAACTAACTCTAACCTCTAGCTAAGTTGAGTATCCAAACAGGGTTGTGTTGTTGCTGTTGCTGCTGCTGCTCTTCTACGTATATCTAGACATCATTACAACATTAATGTAACACTCTTCCTTGTTGCTATGTAGCCTAGGATTGCATATTTAGACATTAAGTAGAGTGCATGTTGCTATGTAGCCTCGGATATATTACATATGACCCTAGTTAACCTAAGGAAAAATGGGTTGCAGATATATTCAGTTAAAAGTCCGATTCACCGATTAGTCCCTTATCAGCCGCCGGCCTATATGGTACCAGCTGCGGATATCCTGAATAGTGAGCAGATATAAGCCATGGGATGAAACTAACCTCGATGGAAATCAATAGTCATTCCCAAAATTGTCCTGTGTAGGTACATCAAGAAGCATGTTAAGCATAATAGGCTAAACATCAACCAAAATTACACATGGCAGACAAAATAATCTCCAAAAGATAGCTTCAGTGTGCAGGTTTAAGCACACTAGTAAAGAAAAACAAGTGGAAAGGTGTGCTAACTGCAACAGGCCTAACATTTAACAACAAGCAAACATGGTCATTCAAACTGGTATTGTGCCGCTCTAAGTACACTGGTTATGGTTAAATAAAAATGGAAAGGTGTGTTAACTACAAGATGCAGCAACCAAATGTAGTCATTCATAGTGGTATTGTTGAAACTGGTATTGATGAAATTGAACTGCACAGTTCATACTTGCACATATAGAACATCACGTTGTGAATAACTGGAATTAACAAGGCATACTACGAACAACCAAAGATAGCATTTGAAACTGAACATATGCTAACTACAAACAACCGAACAACCAAAAAACTTTAAAAGAGGCATATGCTAGCTATAACAGGCTTAACAACAAGCAAATATATGCATTCCTATCGGTATGTTTAAAACTGGATCGATGAAATGTACTGCACAGTAAATAATTGCACATATAGAGCATGACATTGTGAACAACGGAAATAAACAAATCATGGGTTTCCTCACTTGTCACAGATGGGCTCATTCTCGTGGGAAGAGCATGGACCCTGGATGCGCTCCATGTTGACGTAGATGGGCACCTTCCCCTTGGAAGAGCACGGCTGTAGGGTGCCCTCCCTGATGTCGCAGACGGGCGCTTTCCCCTTGGAAGAGCAGATGGGCTCTTTCCCCTTGGAAGAGCCGGAGAGGGTGCCCTCCTCGTGGTCGCCGTCGATGAGGTATGACTTGGAAGCTGTGGATCCCAAGCCAGCGTCGCAGAACGTGTCCTTTAGAAGTGACAAAAGGGGCTCGATGGCGATGTAGAATGGCAAATTGTTGACAGTGAGCCAGAGGAGATCAGCGGCGGGGCCATGGATGAGATCGACGACGGTTGAACCCGAGGGGTTGGGGGTGGGCCACTTAACCTGTGACACAACCCGCCTCAGGGCGTTGCTGTCGATGACCTCGATGTCGTAGCCGGCGGACGAGACATGCCCGCATACTCTAGCCCGCTGCTTGAGGGCCTGCCGCCAATAATGGTCGTCAGCTTCCTCGGTGACGTCGGGCGAAGAGACCGCTATACACCTCTTTTGGGCCAGTCGCTCCTCGAGCTCCATGGGAAGCATAGCCGGGCTTAGGCTGCGACGCTCTAGAGTGGGGGATGGGGATGGGGATCTGTGGGAAAGGGGGCGTTTGGCAGGCGTCATCTAAGAAACTCAGGGTGGCCTGGGTATGGAGATCGGTGGGTAAGCTGCATGGGCAAACCGGTAGATGTTGACAATGGAGGCCTAGTGGCAGCGGCGGCGGGGACTTTGCTAGGGTTTTGAGTGAGGGAGAGTGTGTGTGTGCTCGCGCATGCCCAAGGAGGTTTTGGTGTGTGTGTGTGTGTGGAGGGGGCGCGGGGTGTTTGAGGAAATGATGCGGGTACTGAAAATTTTACTACGCGGGAGTGAAATGCCGGGCTATTGAAAATTTTGGTGATAGTGCATCGCACACGGTCCAGAGATAACAACGGTGTGTTATGAAAAAGAAAAACCCTTGAGGCGGGCAGATATTTTCGATGCAGGCGGGATTGGGAACAAGAAACATCGCACATGGTCCGGAGATAACAACCGTGTGTTATGGAACAGAAAAACCCTCAAAGCGGGCAGATATTTTTGAGAGGGGGAGTGTAGGATCGAAGGTATGTCTAGAGTGGGGGTGATTAGACTACTTGACCAAATAAAAATCTAGCCTTTACCCAATTTTAGTTCTTGGCAGATTCTAGCAAAATAGCACAAGTCAAGCAATCTACACATGCAATTCTAAGAGTATAGCAACGGAATGTAAAACAATTGCATATGAAGGTAAAGGGATGAGTTTGAGGGAGAAAACACAATGTTGACACGGAGATTTTTTATCCGTGGTTCCGATAGGTGGTGCTATCGTACATCCACGTTGATGGAGCTTCAACCCACGAAGGGTAATGGTTGCATGAGTTCACGGAGGGCTCCACCCATGAAGGGTCCACGAAGAAGCAACCTTGTCTATCCCACCATGGCCGTCGCCCACGAAGGACTTGCCTTACTAGGGTAGATCTTCACGAAGTAGGCGATCTCCTTTCCCTTACAAACTCCTTGGTTCAACTCCACAATCTTGTCGGAGGCTCCCAAGTGACACCTAGCCAATCTAGGAGACACGACTCTCCAAGAAGTAACAAATGGTGTGTTGATGATGAACTCCTTTCTCTTGTGCTTCAAATGATAGTCTCCCCAACACTCAACTCTCTCTCATAGGATAGGATTTGGTAGAAAGAAGATTTGAGTGGAAAGCAATTTGGGGAAGGCTAGAGATCAAGATTTATGTCGTTGGAATGGAATATCTTGACGTCAACACAAGTGTAGGTGGTTCTCTCTCAAAAAATATCTATTGGAAGTGTAGGCATGTTCTGATGGCTCTCTCCACGAATGAAGAGTGGGTGGAGGGGTATATATAGCCTCCACACAAAATCTAACCGTTACACACAAATCACCAAACTCGGTGGGACCGATTCAGATAACTCGGTCACACCAATTTGGTTCATAATGTGACCGTTAGGTGTTTCGGTGGGACCGACATGTCAACTCGGTGGGACCGATTTCATTAGGGTTAGGGCATAACGTAATCTCGGTGAGACCGATTACACAAACTCGGTGGGACCGATTTTGGTAATAGACAAACAGAGAGTTGGTCAGGCAAACTCGGTGGGACCGATTCGCTCATCTCGGTTGGACCGAAACGTTACGAAAAGGAAACAGAGTGTTTGCATTGCAATCTCGGTGGGACCGATCACTCATCTCGGTTTGACCGAAATGTTACGAAGGGAAACAGAGAGATTACAATCCGATCTCAGTGAGACCGAGATCCCTATCGGTGAGACCAAAAAGACTAGGGTTTCTGGCAGTGGCTATGTTAACTGAACTCGGTGGCCCCCGGATAGGAAGAATCGGTGGGGCCGACTTTGATTTGTGGTTTGGGACATATGTGGATATGAGAAAGTAGTGGAGGGTTTTGGAGCATATCACTAAGCATTTTGAGCAAGCACCTCATTAAGCAACACCTCATCCCTTCTTAATAGTATTGGCTTTTCCTATAGACTCAATGTGATCTTGGATCACTAAAATAGAAAATGTAGAGTCTTGTGCTTTGAGCTTGAGCCAATCTTTTGTCCTCAGTATTTTGAAGGGTCCACTTTCTAATCCATGCCATGCCAACCATTGAGCTTTCCTGAAAGATTCATCTTGGAATAGCATTAGCTCAATGAGCTATATATTGTTAGGAATTACTAAAACCACCCAGGGATAGTTGCACTTTCAATCTCCCCCTTTTTGGTAATTGATGACAACATATAGATCAAAGCTTCGACAAATGATAAATAGTATTTAAAAACATCCTCGCTCTGAGAATTATGTGATAAGCAAGAAATCCCCCTAAATTTGTGCATTATTTAAAATTTGCTTTTGAATGCAAGTGCACAATCGATTAGGATCATGTGTTACTCTTCCATGTCACATACATCTTGGTGGAGTGCTCAAAATGATAGAAGTTAAAGCATGCACTCATCACCAAAACAAGTGAATGATCACCTAGGATATAAGAGATAATATCGTCCAACAAGCATTAAGGGTAGCATATGATCAAACACAAGATCAAACAAGTATCTCACAAGTAGCTCACACAAGCACACAATAAAGTTTCAACCAAACCAAATAAGTGCAAATAGAGATAAAAACCAACACACTCTCTCTCTCTCTCTCAGCCTATGATCTATACATTTTTCTCCCCCTTTGGCAACAAGTTACCAAAAAGTTCAAAAATGCATAGCGCTAAACGACTCTCAGGCTTGATCTTCGGTAGGAGGTGTCGAGAGAACTCCAAGAACGAAGGCTTCTGATGAAGTAGCTAGAGCTGGTGGAGTAGCTGCTGGAGGTGGAACTGGAGCAATAGATGCTGGTGCTGATGTTGTAGCTCTAGTGTCTGTCATTGGCACTGCAGCAGATCTCTGTCCTCTGGGCACTCTGGCAAATGCATCTGTGGTCGACTTTCCCTTCTTCTCCTCCACTTCCTCCTGAAGTTGCTCAACTGCAGTTTGGATCTCTGTTACCTTGACATCAAGGTCATAGAATTTCTGCTCAATGATCCTCTCCAGACTCTCCTTGTTCTTGGTCAGGGTGGCCAAGCCCTTCTCAATCCTCAGGGTGGATTGGATCAGATATCCAAGCTGGTCTTGCTTGCTCTTCAAGAATACCTGAGATGCCTGTTCCACAGTTGGCATCTTTGCAGCCTTTTCAGCTTTAGCCTTCTGTCTCTTCTCATGTGCTTGAGCTGAAGATGGTTCATTTTCATTCATCACTACTGTATTATCTTCAAATTCAGGATAGATGGGCAGGTGCTCCTTGTCCAAAAGATATGTGCATGTGCCCATGTTTGAGTTGATGAGCTCCTGAATATGTGGGGCATACCCACAACTTCTCTTTTGGTCAGCAGCAGTTCTCTTGATTGTCTCTACAATCAGGCTCATAACTTTGAACTTATGTGGGACATCAAATATGTGCAGTAAGTTGATGGCATGTCCTCTGATCATCTTTTGATCACCTGACTTGGGTAGCAGTGTGTGCCTTAATATCCAGTTGATTGTTGGTAGACCAGACAACAGGTAATGGACAGATCCAAACTTATGTGTATCCAAGGCAGCATCTGGGATCTCTTTGTACATGTTGTCCATAGTGTTGTGGTCTTTCTTCTTCTCTGCATAAATGTCCAAGTCATCCTCATGTTCCTCAGGAGCATTGATTAGCTTAGCCCGCTCATCAACTGTGGATTGGTACCAAGTACCCTCAGACATCCATACAATCCTTCCATCTGGATAGAAGTGGGTAGTGGAGTAAAACTGCATGATGAGCTCATCATTCCACTTGGTGAGCTTCTGGGCAACAAAAGTATCCACTCCACATGCCTTAAAGCTATCAAGCACTCCAGGGAAGTGATCCTCATTCTCCTTGATGAATTCCCAGTCAACCCATCTCATATCACACACAATGGGCTTCTTGTCAAGCAAAACAGTCTCATAGAAGTCCTGCTCTTCGTTAGTGTGAAACCTGTAGTCCATAGCAGTTCTTCTCCTGATAGCATATGGATCAGACTGTCTCCATAGTCTCAATCCTGCATCCTTCCTGATCTTCATGTTCTCTGCAACTGGGTGTGCATCAGTGTGGTCAGGGATCTTGGGCTTCAGCTTCCTCAACACAACAGAATCATCATCTTCTTCTTCAGCAGCTTGAGGCACTGGGGCCTCGTTCTTTTCTTCAGCAGGGATATTCCTAGTGCTGCTCTTGGGTTTTGGTTTTGGAGCTGGAGTAGCAGCCTTGGGAGCAGCTTTGGGCTTTGATGGAGTAGCCCCTGCTTTGATTGCATCTCCCATAAGCTTTTGTGCTTTGGGTGCTGGTGCAGCATCCTCTTCCTCTTCGTCTTCTTCTGAATCTCTCCTCATTGAGGGCTTGCCAAGAACTTTGGCAGTAGTGGTTCTGGCCCTTTTCTTCTTACCATCACCTGCTGCTTCTCCATCATCTGATTCAATGGTAAACTTCATGGTTTCCCCTGTGGCGACTTTCCTTGGCTTTGACATTGGCTGTCTTCTTGCTGGCATCTTAGTTTTCAAACCAGGCTTTGTTGCAGCTGTGGCATACTTTTTCTTTAGCACCTTCTTCTTTGAAGTGGCTTCATCTTCAACTGCCACATAATCTTCATCTCCAGAGTCAGAATTCCTCTTCTTCCTTGTCCTGGTGGCAGCCTTTGGTAGATTGCTTGGTGTGCTCCTGCTGCCTTCATCATAGCTGCTAGAGGGATCTGAACCCTCACTCATCTGCACCTGTTGCTCAGACCTGTTCTGACTATCACTCTGGTCAGACATCTCTGCAAATATTCTGACAGCAGACCCTATGAATAGGTTATAGATGAGGTAGAGTAGATGAGCATCACAAAGTACAGGAGTTTTGCAAAATGGATGACTTAAAAACTTAGTTTTAGTTCTTCACAAAAAGCATTTCGGATCTACCGATTTGTAAACTCGGTGATACCGAAGCAGCTTTTGGAACCTAAACTAGTGAACTCGGTTAGACCGAGTCACAGTTCGATGGTACCGAGACTGGTAGGGTTTCACAACGAATCGAACTCGGTCACACCGATTTGCAATTTTCGGTTAGACCGAAAACGCGTGTGCTCTGGCCTAAGCCAAATTGGTGAGACCGATTTCTACAACTCGGTCGGTCCGAGATGAATTCGGCGGAGACCTAACCCTAAATTTTCAAATCAAAACTAATCTACAAGTCGTTTTCGCTGGACAGGATGATTTCAATCGTGGCAAGAATCATGGCAAAGAAATGTGCTAAGAATCGGAGTTAAGGATTAGCACAAAGGTCAAGTTCATAGCCTAGTTCGGCGACGAACTTGCTACGGCGGCAACGGCAGTGAAGATTTCCGTTGACGGCGGCGGAGACTAGCGGCGGGAGGTCCCTGGCGACGAGAGGACGATCCGGAGACCCGAGGAGGCAGAGTAGGTTATGTGCGGGCGAGAAGGTTCGGAAATTTTTCCAAAATTTGGCCCGTCGGTATATATAACCTGACACTGTCGGTGTGACCGAGTGGAACGACTCGGTGGCACCGAGATGCAAAACTGCAAGCAGTTACTGCAACTCGGTGTGACCGAAAGGCTCTAATCGGTTGCACCGAGATTGAAAAACCCTAGATCAACTTAGTGACTCGGTAGGACCGAAAAGGATGAATCGGTCAGACCGAGATGCACAAAGAGGTTTTGGAGGTTTAAGTCTATGATGAATCAGGAACTCCGAGTGCTCCTCACACAGAGTGGTTCGAATCTGACTTGATCAAACTTTGTGATGTAGCATGAATAGAGTTTGAGATGAGGAAAGCATAGATAGCTAGAGGGAGTTCTTAGGCATTCTTGTCCATCCATTTGGCAAAAGAGAAAGAGCCAAACAATCTAAACAACAAATGGATGTCCTCGAATGAGTAAAATATGCAACCAACATGCTCACACAATAAAATGGCAAATGAAATATGTGACAAAGCATGCACAAACACTCTAGCATCTATCAAGCAATTTGGCAATGACTAGGTCATCTATATATGTGTATATTGACTTAGGAGTCAAATGAGAACATTTGATCATAGGTCATACTCATCGTTTAAGGACAAGTGGGGTTACCACTTTTACATAAAGCATTGATGTGTTCACACCATTAGAGTTGCTTTAGCTCAATTGATTAGAGTAAAGCTCCCCCTAGATGTGATATCCCCCTAAGAGGGATGAACTAACCTTGGGAGTCGATGATGACTTCATGTAGGTGTTGAAGATGTAGATGCTCGATGTTGATGTAAATCATTTGGAGCAATCCTTTGGAGTGAGTTGCACTTTCAATACCTACACGGGTTAGTCCCACAAGGAACAAACAAGGATATCCATATACGTAGAGTGATGCATACACAAGATGATGTCCATGAAAGCATTAGGTTACCTTGTCCCTTGTCTTACCAACAAGAGGGTTTGTGACTCCTTGAACTAGTGCAAGATATGGAAGTTGTTTGCACTTGTCCTCGCCAAAATGATAAGTGTGAAGTATGTTGGCGGAGTCACCCTCAAGAACTCTCTAGTTCTTCTTCTTCTGGATCCACACCATCTTGATGGGAATCCTTGGAGTTGTAGTTGTACATGATGAAGTAGAACTTGATGTGGTCTTGGGAACCCACTTGAGCAAGGCCTTGGGTGCTTCTTCAAATGCATCAATTTCCTCTTGAAGCTTGTCCTTGCCTTTTTGCTTGTGGTCTTGTGGTGGAAGATCATCTTGAGCTTGTGTCCCTTTGAAAGAAGTAGGATCATACTTCTCTTGTTGAGGAACAAACTTCATCTTGGGGTATTGATCTTCTTCCCACTCAACTCCATTGGCATTGAACTTTCGTTCAAAACCAACATCTTGATTCTTCCGGTGTCTTCCTTGCTTGCGTACAATTTCCTCAAATTGCTTACTTCCGGCAAGGCTCTTGTAAACACCTTTCTCTATAATTCCCTTCAATAAGCTATTTTCTTGCTCAAGTGTAACTTGGCTAAGAGAATCATTAGTGGAATACTAGAAGCAACAACATTGGATTTAGCATTATTGTTGTTACACTAGATGAAGCATCTTTCTTGTTCTTGTTGCTAGATTTAACTTGTGGCATGTAAGTAGACAAGAGTAAACGCTTGGCAGTGTAAGAAGAACTTTTCTTGCGAAGATCATCATTGATTGCCTTTAAAAACTCATGCTCTTGCTCAAGGTTGAGCTTTTCAAAGCGTAGCTTATCATGAGTCTTTAAAAGTTCTCGATGATTTTCCAAGGTAGTTTCATGAGCTAACTTAATAGTGTTTAGTTCTTTAGTTAGACGCTCAATCTCCTTCTTATCATCGTCATTCGTTTTATCTTGATTAGCATGATTAATTGACGTTTCATCATAGTTTTCATCACTAGAGTTGTCAACAAGTAAATCATCATCACCTAGCAAATCATGTTCATCACTATTGAAATCAACATACTCGGGATGTGTTACCTTTGGACCTTTGGCCATGAAGCATCTTCCAATTCCTTCAATTGGTGAGTCAAATATGTCGTACGAGTTGGTTGACACAAGTGCTAGACCGGCAACACCTTCATCTTGAGTATATTCGGAGTCGGAGTGATAACTTCTTTCGGAGTGATGGTCGGAGTCGGAGCCGGATACCCATTCGCCAACATGAGCTTGATGTCTTCTTTTTGTGTAGCTCCTTGATGACTTTTCCTTCCTTTCCGAATCCTTGCTTCTCCGAGAGGGTTTTAGTTCATAACGATCATCTCTACCCCTCCTTTCTCCTGGTGGTGATTCTTCTCTTCTACTTCTTCTTTTAGGAGAATCTTCTCTTCTTTTGTAGGGGGCCGTACACTCATTGGAGTAGTGTCCGGGTCTTCCACAATTGTAGCAATTTCGCTCACGACTAGTAGATCTTTTGTCATTGTAGGACCTTGACTTGGAACTTCTTTCTTTGCTTCTACTCTTGTAGAACTTGTTGAAGTTCTTTACCATTAGGCTCAGTTCTTCATTGAAGGTTTGTTTCTCACTTGATGATGTGGGAGCATCACACGAGGCTTTGTAAGCACCACTTGACTTGTTGCGAAGCTCTTCCATATCCTTGAGTGACATCTCATGAGCAACAATTCTTCCAATGACTTCTGTTGGCTTGAGATATTTGTAATTGGGCATCATTTGGATCAATGTGCACACGGTATCATATTTTCCATCCAAGGCTCTTAGGATCTTCTTGATGATGAATTTGTCGGTCATCTCTTCACTTCCTAAGCCGGCAATCTCATTTGTGATGAGAGCAAGCCTAGAGTACATTTCAGCGACACCTTCACCATCCTTCATTTTGAACTTGTCAAGTTGACTTTGAAGCACATCCAATTTGGATTCCTTGACGGAGTCGGTACCTTCGTACATATCAATCAAAGTATCCCAAATTTCCTTTGCATTCTCAAGACGGCTGATTTTGTTGAATTCTTCGGGGCACAATCCGTTGAAGAGAATATCACAAGCTTGAGCATTGTATTGTAGCATCTTCAACTCTTCCGCAGTAACTTCATGGTTTGGTTCTCTCCCATCAAAGAATTCACCTTGCAAGCCAATACACACAATAGCCCAAACGGCGGGGTTATCTCCAAGAATATGCATTTTCATCTTATGCTTCCAACTAGCAAAATTTGTACCATCAAAGTAAGGACCTCTACGGTGGTAATTTCCCTCGCTAGACGCCATACTCTCCTAGTTCTAGCCTGGGTATGGAGATTGGTGGGTAAGCTGCGCGGGCAAACCGGTAGATGTTGACAATGGAGGCCTTGCGGCAGCGGCGGCGGGGACTTTGCTAGGGTTTTGAGTGAGGGAGGGGGTGTGTGTGTGCGCGCATGCCCAAGGAGGTTTTGGTGTGTGTGTGTGTGTGGAGGGGGCGCGGGGTGTTTGAGGAAATGTCGCGGGTACTGAAAATTTTACTACACGGGAGTCAAACGCGGGAGTGAAATGCCGGGCTATTGAAAATTTTGGTGATAGTGCACCGCGCACGGTCCGGAGATAACAACCGTGTGTTATGAAAATGAAAAACCCTTGAGGCGGGCAGATATTTTCGATGCAGGCGGGATTGGGAACAAGAAACATCGCACACGGTCTGGAGATAACAACCGTGTGTTATGAAACAGAAAAACCCTCGAAGCGGGCAGATATTTTTGAGAGGGGGAGTGTAGGATCGAAAGTATGTCTAGAGGGGGGCGTGATTAGACTACTTGACCAAATAAAAATCTAACCTTTTCCCAATTTTAGTTCTTGGTAGATTTTAGCAACATAGCACAAGTCAAGCAATCAACCTACACATGCAATTCTAAGAGTATAGCAGCGGAATGTAAAACAATTGCATATGAAGGTAAAGGGATGAGTTTGAGGGAGCAAACGCAATGTTGACACGGAGATTTTTTATCCGTGGTTCCGATAGGTGGTGCTATCATACATCTACGTTGATGGAGACTTCAACGCACGAAGGGTAACAGTTGCGCGAGTCCACGGAGGGCTCCACCCACGAAGGGTCCACGAAGAAGCAACCTTGTCTATCCCACCATCGCCGTCGCCCACGAAGGACTTGCCTCACTATGGTAGATCTTCACGAAGTAGGCGATCTCCTTGCCCTTACAAACTCCTTGGTTCAACTCCACAATCCTATCAGAGGCTCCCAAGTGACACCTAGCCAATCTAGGAGACACCACTCTCCAAGAAGTAACAAATGGTGTATTGATGATGAACTCCTTGCTCTTGTGCTTCAAATGATAGTCTCCCCAACACTCAACTCTCTCTCATGGGATAGGATTTGGTAGAAAGAAGATTTGAGTGGAAAGCAACTTGGGGAAGGCTAGAGATCAAGATTTATGTGGTTGGAATGGAATATCTTGACCTCAACACAAGTGTAGGTGGTTCTCTCTCAGAAAATATGTATTGGAAGTGTAGGCATGTTCTGATGGCTCTCTCCACGAATGAAGAGTGGGTGGAGGGGTATATATAGCCTCCACACAAAATCTAACTATTACACACAAATCATCAAACTCGGTGGGACCGATTCAGAGAACTCGGTCAGACCGATTTGGTTCATAATGTGACCGTTAGGTGTTTCGGTGGGACCGAGATGTCAACTCGGTGGGACCGATTTCATTAGGGTTAGGGCATAACGTAATCTCGGTGAGACCGATTACACAAACTCGGTGGGACTGATTTTGGTAATAGACAAACAGAGAGTGGGTCAGGCAAACTCGGTGGGACCGATTCGCTCATCTCGGTAGGACCGAAACGTTACGAAAAGGAAACAGAGTGTTTGCATTGCAATTTCGGTGGGACTGATCGCTCATCTCGGTTTGACCGAAACGTTACGAAGGGAAACAAAGAGATTACAATCCCATCTCGGTGAGACCGAGATCCCTATCGGTGAGACCGAAAAGACTAGGGTTTCTGGCAGTGGCTATGTCAACTGAACTCGGTGGCTCCGGATAGGAAGAACCGGTGGGGCCGAGTTTGACTTGTGGTTTGGGACATATGTGGATATGAGAAAGTAGTAGAGGGTTTTGGAGCATATCACTAAGCATTTTGAGCAAGCACCTCATTAAGCAACACCTCATCCCTTCTTAATAGTATTGGCTTTTCCTATAGACTCAATGTGATCTTGGATTACTAAAATAGAAAACGTAGAGTCTTGTGCTTTGAGCTTGAGCCAATCTTTTGTCCTCAATATTTTGAAGGGTCCACTTTCTAATCCATGCCATGCCAACCATTGAGCTTTCTTGAAAGATTCATCTTGGAATAGCAATAGCTCAATGAGCTATATGTTGTTAGGAATTACCAAAACCACCTAGGGATAGTTGCACTTTCAATCTCCACCTTTTTGGTAATTGATGACAACATATAGATCAAAGCTTCGACAAATGATGAATAGTATTTAAAAACATCGTCGCTTTGAGAATTATGTGATAAGCAAGAGCTCCCCCTAAATTTGTGCATTAATTACAATTTGCTTTTGAATGCAAGTGCACAATCGATTAGGATCATGGGTTACTCTTCCATCTCACATACATCTTGGTGGAGCGCTCAAAATGATAGAAGTTAAAGCATGCACTCATCATCAAAACAAGTGAATGATCAGCTAGGATATAAGAGATAATATCATCCAACAAGCATTAAGGGTAGCATATGATCAAACACAAGATCAAACAAGTATCTCACAAGTAGCTCACACAAGCACACAATAAAGTTTCAACCAAACCAAATCAGTGCAAAGAGAGATAAAAACCAACACTCTCTCTCTCTCGAAGCCTATGATCTATACATTTTTCTCCCCCTTTGGCAACAAGTTACCAAAAAGTTCAAAAATGCATAGTGCTAAACGACTCTCAGGCTTGATCTTCGGTAGGAGGTGTCGAGAGAACTCCAAGAACGAAGGCTTCTGATGAAGTAGCTAGAGCTGGTGGAGTAGCTGCTGGAGGTGGAACTGGAGCAGTAGCTGCTGGTGCTGATGTTGTAGCTCTAGTGTCTGTCACTGGCACTGCAGCAGATCTCTGTCCTCTAGGCACTCTGGCAAAAGCATATGTGGTAGACTTGCCCTTCTTCTCCTCCGCTTCCTCCTGAAGTTGCTCAACTGCAGTTTGGATCTCTGTTACCTTGACATCAAGGTCATAGAATTTCTGCTCAATGATCCTCTCCAAACTCTCCTGGTTCTTGGTCAGGGTGGCCAAGCCCTTCTCAATCCTCAGGGTGGATTGGATCAGGTATCCAAGCTGGTCTTGCTTGCTCTTCAAGAATACCTGAGATGCCTCGTCCACAGTTGGCATCTTTGCAGCCTTTTCAGCTTTAGCCTTCTGTCTCTTCTCATGTGCTTGAGCTGAAGATGGTTCATTTTCATTCATCACTACTGTATTATCTTCAAATTCAGGATAGATGGGCAGGTGCTCCTTGTCCAAAAGATATGTGCCTGTGCCCATCTTTGAGTTCATGAGCTCCTAAATGTGTGGGGCATACCCACAACTTCTCTTTTGGTCAGCATCAGTTCTCTTGATTGTCTCTACAATCAGGCTCATAACTATGAACTTCTGTGGGACATCAAATATGTGCAGTAAGTTGATGGCATGTCCTCTGATCTTCTTGTGATCACCTGACTTGGGTAGCAGTGTGTGCCTTAATATCCAGTTGATTGTTGGTAGACCAGACAACAGGTAATGGACAGATCCAAACTTATGTGTATCCAAGGCAGCATCTGGGATCTCTTTGTACATGTTGGCCATAGTGTTGTGGTCTTTCTTCTTCTCTGCATAAATGTCCAAGTCATCCTCATATTCCTCAGGAGCATTGATTAGCTTAGCCCACTCATCAACTATGGACTGGTACCTAGTACCCTCAGACATCCATATTATCCTTCCATCTGGATAGAAGTGGGCAGTGGATTAAAACTGCATGATGAGCTCATCATTCCACTTGGTGAGCTTTTGGGCAACAAAAGTATCCACTCCACATGCCTTAAAGCTATCAAGCACTATAGGGAAGTGATCCTTATTCTCCTTGATGAATTCCCAGTCAACCCATCTCATATCACACACAATGGGCTTCTTGTCAAGCAAAACAGTCTCATAGAAGTCCTGTTGCTCCTTAGTGTGAAACCTGTAGTCCATAGCAGTTCTTCTCCTAATAGCATATGGATTAGACTGTCTCCATAGTCTCAATCCTACATCCTTCCTGATCTTCATGTTCTCTGCAACTGGGTGTGCATCAGTGTGGTCAGGGATCTTGGGCTTCAGCTTCCTCAACACAACAAAATCAGCATCTTCTTCTTCAGCAGCTTGAGGCACTGGGGCCTTGTTTTTTCTTCAGCAGGGATATTCCTAGTGCTTCTTTTGGGTTTTGGTTTTGGAGCTGGAGCAGCAGCCTTGGGAGCAGCTTTGGGCTTTGATGGAGCAGCCCCTGCTTTGATTGCATCTCCCATAAGCTTTTGTGCTTTGGGTGCTGGTGCAGCATCCTCTTCCTCTTCGTCTTCTTCTGAATCACTCCTCATTGAGGGCTTGCCAAGAACTTTGGCAGTAGTGGTTCCTGCCCTTTTCTTCTTACCATCACCTGCTGCTTCTCCATCATCTGATTCAATGGTAAACTTCATGGTTTCCCCTGGGGCAACTTTCCTTGGCTTTGACATTGGCTGTCTTCTTACTGGCATCTTAGTTTTCAGACCAGGCTTTGTTGTAGCTATGCCATACTCTTTCTTTAGCACCTTCTTCTTTGAAGTGGCTTCATCTTCAACTACCACATAATCTTCATTTTCAGAGTCAGAATTCCTCTTCTTCCTTGTCCTGGTGGCAGCATTTGGCAGATTGCTTGGTGTGCTCCTGCTGCCTTCATCATAGCTGCTAGAGGGATCTGAACCCTCACTCATCTGCACCTGTTGCTCAGACCTGTTTTGACTATCACTCTGGTCAGACATCTCTGCAACTATTCTGACAGCGGACCCTATGAATAGGTTATAGATGAGGTAGAGTAGATGAGCATCACAAAGTACCAGAGTTTTGCAAAATGGATGACTTAAAAACTTAGTTTTAGTTCTTCACAAAAAGCATTTCGGATCTACCGATTTGTAAACTCGGTGATACCGAAGCAGCTTTTGGAACCTAAACTAGTGAACTCGGTTAGACCGAGTCACAGTTCGGTGGTACCGAGACTGGTAGGGTTTCACAAAGAATCGAACTCGGTCACACCGATTTGCAATTTTCGGTCAGACCGAAAACGCGTGTGCTCTGGCCTAAGCCAAATCGGTGATACCGATTTCTACAATTCGGTCGGTCTAAGATGAATTCGGCGGAGACCTAACCCTAAATTTTCATATCAAAACTAATCTACAGTTTGCTAGACAGGATGATTTCAATCGTGGCAAGAATCATGGCAAAGCAATGTGCTAAGAATCGGAGTTAAGGATTAGCACAAAGGTCAAGTTCATACCCTAGTTCGGCGACGAACTTGCTATGGCGGGAACGGCAATGAAGATTTCCGTTGACGGCGGCGGAGACCAGCGGCGGGAGGTCGCTGGCGACAAGAGGACGATCCGGAGACCCGAGGAGGCAGAGTAGGTTATGCGCGGGCGAGAAGGTTCGAATTTTTTTTCCAAATTTGGCCCGTCGGTATATATAACCTGACCCTGTCGGTGTGACCGAGTGGAACGACTCGGTGGCACCGAGATGCAAAACTGCAAGCAGTTACTGCAACTCGATGTGACCGAAAGGCTCTAATCGGTTGCACCGAGATTGAAAAACCCTAGATCAACTTAGTGACTCGGTAGGACCGAAAAGGATGAATCGATCAAACCGAGATGCACAAAGAGGTTTTGGAGGTTTAAGTCTATGATGAATCGGGAACTTCGAGTGCTCCTCACACAGATTGGTTCGAATCTGACTTGATCAAACTTTGTGATGTAGCATGAATAGAGTTTGAGATGAGGAAAGCATAGATAGCTAGAGGGAGTTCTTAGGCATTCTTGTCCATCCATTTGGCAAAAGAGAAAGAGCCAAACAATCTAAACAACAAATGGATGTCCTCGAATGAGTAAAATATGCAACCAACATGCTCACACAATAAGATGGCAAATGAAATATGTGACAAAGCATGCACAAACACTCTAGCATCTATCAAGCAATTTGGCAATGACTAGGTCATCTATATATGTGTATATTGACTTAGGAGTCAAATGAGAACATTTGATCATAGGTCATACTCATCGTTTAAGGACAAGTGGGGTTACCACTTTTACATAAAGCATTGATGTGTTCACACCATTAGAGTTGCTTTAGCTCAATTGATTAGAGTAAAGCTCCCCCTAGATGTGATATCCCCCCTAAGAGGGATGAATTAACCTTGGGAGTCGATGATGACTTTGAAGGAAATATGCCCTAGAAGCAATAATAAAGTATTATATATTTCCTTATATCATGATAAATGTTTATTATTCATGCTAGAATTGTATTAACCGGAAACATAATACATGTGTGAATACATAGACAAACAAAGTGTCACTAGTATGCCTCTACTTGACTAGCTCGTTAATCAAAGATGGTTATGTTTCCTAGCCATAGACATGAGTTGTCATTTGATTAACGGGATCACCTCATTAGGAGAATGACGTGATTGACTTGACCCATTCCGTTAGCTTAGCACCCGATCGTTTAGTATGTTGTCATTTCTTTCTTCATGACTTATACATGTTCCTATGACTATGAGATTATGCAACTCCCGTTTACCGGAGGAACACTTTGTGTGCTACCAAACGTCACAACGTAAATGGGTGATTATAAAGGTGCTCTACAGGTGTCTCCAAAGGTACTTGTTGGGTTGGCGTATTTCGAGATTAGGATTTGTCACTCCGATTGTCAGAGAGGTATCTCTGGGCCCACTCGGTAATGCACATCACTATAAAGCCTTGCAAGCATTGTGACTAATGAGTTAGTTGCGGGATGATGTATTACGGAACGAGTAAAGAGACTTGCCGGTAACGAGATTGAACTAGGTATCGAGATACCGACGATCGAATCTCGGCCAAGTAACATACCGATGACAAAGGGAACAACGTATGTTGTTATGCGGTCTGACCGATAAAGATCTTCGTAGAATATGTGGGAGCCAATATGGGCATCCAGGTCCCGCTATTGGTTATTGACCGGAGAGGTGTCTCGGTCATGTCTACATAGTTCTGGAACCCGTAGGGTCCGCACGCTCAACGCTACGATGACAATTTTATTATGAGTTTATGTATGTTGATGTACCGAAGGAGTTCGGAGTCCCGGATGAGATCGGGGACATGACGAGGAGTCTCGAAATGGCCGAGACGTAAAGATTGATATATTGGACGACTATATTCGGACTTCGGAAAGGTTCCGAGTGATTCGGGTATTTTTCGGAGTACCGGAGAGTTACGGGAATTCGTATTGGGCCTTAATGGGCCATACGGGAAAGGAGAGAAAGGCCCCAAAGGGAGGCCGCACCCCTCCCCATGGGCTAGTCCGAATTGGACTAGGGAGGGGCGGCGCCCCCTTCCTTCTTTCTCCTTCCCCTTCCCTTCTCCTACTCCCACAAGGAAAGGAGGAGTCCTACTCTTGGCCGGCCCTCTCCTCCTTGCTCCTTTATATACGGGGGCAGGGGGCACCCCAAACACACAAGTTGATATACGATATTTTAGCCGTGTGCGGTGCCCCCCGCCACCATATTACACCTTGATAATACCGTTGCGGAGCTTAGGCGAAGCCCTGCGTCGGTGGAACATCATCATCGTCACCACGCCGTCGTGCTGACGAAACTCTCCCTCAACACTCGGCTGGATCGGAGTTCGAGGGACGTCATCGAGCTGAACGTGTGCTGAACTCGGAGGTGCCGTGCGTTCGGTACTTGATCGGTCGGATCGTGCAGACGTACGACTACATCAACCACGTTGTAATAACGCTTCCGCTGTCGGTCTACAAGGGTACGTGGAAAACACTCTCCCCTCTCGTTGCTATGCATCACCATGATCTTGCGTGTGCGTAGGAATTTTTTTGAAATTACTACGTTCCCCAACAGTGGTATCAGAGCCAGGTTTTATGCGTTGATGCTATGCACGAGTAGAACACAAGTGAGTTGTGGGCGATATAAGTCATACTGCTTACCAGCATGTCATACTTTGGTTTAGCGGTATTGTGAGATGAAGCGGCCCGGACCGACATTACACGTACTCTTAGGCGAGACTGGTTTCACCGTTGCGAGCACTCGTTGCTTAAAGGTGACTGGCGGGTGTCTGTCTCTCTCACTTTAGTTGAACCGAGTATGGCTACGCCCGGTCCTTGCGAAGGTTAAAACAGCACCAACTTGACAAACTATCGTTGTGGTTTTGATACGTAGGTAAGAACGGTTCTTGCTAAGCCCGTAGCAGCCACATAAAACTTGCAACAACAAAGTAGAGGACGTCTAACTTGTTTGTGCAGGGCATGTTGTGATGTGATATGGTCAAGACATGATGTGATATAATTTGTTGTATGAGATGATCATGTTTTGTAACCGAGTTATCGGCAACTGGCAGGAGCCATATGGTTGTCGCTTTATTGTATGAAATGCAATCGCCATGTAATAGTTTTACTTTATCACTCACTAGTAGGAAAAGGGGCTTTTACCCCGGTTCATAAGGGCCTTTAGTCCCGGTTCTGGAACCGGGACTAAAGGGTCGTTACTAAAGGGTCCCGGTTCTTACATGAACCGGGACTAAAGGCCGTCCACGTGGCCGGTGCGGGGAGCCCAGGCAGGAGGGCCTTTGGTCCCGGTTGGTGCCACCAACCGGGACCAATAGGCATCCACGCGTCAGCACCTGGCAGGAGCTGAGGTTTTTGTTTTTTTTGAAAGGGGGTGGTTTAGGGGTTTTGGGGGGTTAATTTAGGTGTTTCATATATTGTGTTAGCTAGCTAATTAATAGAGAGAAGTGTCCTCTCTTATCTCCGTGCTTTGTCGACGCTACGTACTATATACGTATGGAGAGGAGTAGACACGCTAGCTAGTAATCAAATGAAGGAAACAGAAGATCGTCAGGAACATATATATATATATATGCATACAGAGAGAAGTGATATCGACCACCTCTCCTTCTCCGAGATATTGGTCGAACAACAAGTTCTCGTATATCTATCCGACACTACCGGCTACATATATACAATAATTATCTCTTACAATACAATCTCCTAATTATATTGTAGGAACACAGGGTCCACATAGTATTCTCCGTTTTCAGCGATCACGTGGTCAAGGAAGAATGCCGTCAATTCCTCTTGAATTCCTCGCATACGAGCTGGTGCTAGGAGTTCATCCCGCTTCTGAAAAATCTAATTTGAAGAAGGGGGTCAATACATATATATATGAATAAATGAAACTCAACACAAATGATGGTAATAAAATAAAATTGTGAATATTATTGCTTACGCACTTCGTATTGTTCTTCAGTGTAGCCCCGCTCACAGGTATGGTAGCGGATGGACTCGCAAATGTAGTATCCACAGTAATTATTCCCGGGTTGCTGCCACAACCACTTTACAAGAAATAGAGGTCAATCAAACTGATAAGCAAGCATGCTAAATGGTATTGATCAAACTAGCGCTTGAATCACTAGGAGATGCGCGGAACATGCTACTATAGTACTTACTTTTGGGTGTCTAAATTGCAGCTGGTTCGGCAGTCCCGGGGCTTTTGAGGTGAATTTTCTCCAAACCCTGCCAGATAAAGAAAACAATTACTTGATATCAGGAAATGAACAAAGTTGCTGATATGGTGGATAATGATCGATTTAACTTACTTCTAGAGCATTTGAGTCATGTTCGCATAGTCCTGGGGATCTTTTCGTCTCGAGTCTAAGACGGTTACTACTCCCGGCTCAAGCTTAATCTCTAGGAGAATATAGTGGAAGCTGCGCATGCATGCATAAGTCATCAATTACATTCCCATAACCTGGACTAATAAAGGGAAACCGAATATGCACAAGACAGTAACACTCACTTGAAGTTGTAAGGAAAGAGTATTATATCTTTGTTTTGATTTATTACCAACGATTGTAGCAAGTTGGCCTCGGCTTCTTTGGCATGAAATTTAACCTGAGTTGCATCTATGAGATTTGTGTTAATGAACCCAATATCACCGATTTGTCTTTTCTTCAATTCGGCGATCTTCAATCTGCATAATATACTGAGGATAAGTATAAATACATGCAAAGAAAGAGCTGACCTATATAGAGAGACTTAATGACAGAAGTAGTACTACTTACAGACGGTAGCAAGTGATCGTTGTTTTATCGAGGGACATTAGATTGTGAAACTGGAAGAAATCCTCAAATGGAACATTCAGCAGTTCAATTCCAACGAGGTCATGCTCCGGTTTAACTCTCAGCGTTAAAGTACTCATCCCATCAGACTCTCTGCAGGTTTTCATGTACCAATCATGTAGTCTTCGCATCATCGTGCTTAGAGATTTGACTTCTTTGACGAGAGGCTTCCCGTAATGGTATTTGTGTTCGTCCACCCCCATGATTTCATAATGTACATCGTCGGGCAGGTAATCTCCAAGATCAGTATGACCGGGCACCATACCCGGATCATTAGCAACGATGTCTTTTGACACCTTGAGCGGGGGGCATGATTGGTTCTCTTGTTCGCCGAGCTGGGCAATTTTTTCCCAGCTCGTCGTTCTTTCATCCTTTATCACTGACAGTACTTCCCGACCGCTCCACTTCGGCATATGCCTTTGCAAGAACGCGCTCATAGTTGCCTTTTGGCGGAGACTTTGGTGGTTTTGTCAAGGCAGCCAGAGTGCGCTTTGCTTTCACTGGATCTACCTTCTCCTCCTGAGGTGGATGTTTCTTTGCTTTGTCCCCTTCAAAGAAGTTCTTCACTTCGGCTCGCACGATCTTCGCGTTCTCCTCCTCGGTCCTCTCATATGGTAACTTCTCTGGAGTCTTCAGAGAAGGACCGAATCTGTATTGCCTCCCGCCTCTGGCAGCTGTACTGCTAGACGCTGGCAGAGCAGACGGAGCGGCTGCGGCTGTCTTCTTTCCTTGCTTACGAGGCGGAGGAGAAGGACTACGACGCGCCGGAGCAGCCGCAGCAGCGGCGGGTCTCTTCCGCCCTTGCTGACGAGGCGGAGAAGGAGGAGGCTGGCTGCTCTGGCGCGCCGGCGCTGGCGGAGAAGGAGTCGGAGTGCCGCCACGCGCCGGAGAAGGAGGCTGAGTGCCCTGATCACTCGCCGGAGGAGGAGGCGGAGGAGGAGGCGGAGTGCCCTTACTCGCCGGAGCTATCCAGTTCGGAAGCTTGATGAGCTCCTTCCCCCATAGGCATGGAGTCTTCAGAGCTAAACCCAGCTGAGTCTCCCCTTCACCGGTAGGGTGGTCAAGCTGGAGGTCCTCAAATCCCTCCGTTATTTCATCCACCATCACCCTAGCATATCCTTCAGGAATCGGCCGGCAGTGGTAGGTTGTGCCGGGTTCAGTAGGTAAAACAGAGCCAACAGCCGCCTTGACTTTCAAGTTTTGCCATTCCGCCATAAGGTGGCAATGTTGAGACTCCGTGATAGCATCCACGGGGTAGCTAGGAGTAGCCGCATGCTCCAGCTGAGGTAGCTCGGTGGAAGCCACGCTGCTTCTACGCTGAGATGGCGGTGTAGCTTCGGGGGCAGTTTCGGCATCTCTATTGCTGTCTCGTTCCTCTAGCACTTGAACCCTTTCGTGCAGACTCTGAATTTGGATCTGCTCCACTTGTTTCCTCCTCCCCTGGGTTTTGTAACCGCCCGCGTCCGGAAAACCAGCCTTCCACGGAACGGAGCCTGGCGTGCCTCGTGTCCGTCCAGGGTGCTCAGGATTCCCGAGGGCCATTGTGAGCTCGTCATTCTCTCTGTCTGGAACGAACGTCCCTTGCTGCGCTGCATCGATATAGTGCGGAATCTTCTTGACGGGTATTGCAAGTTGCTCGTCCGTCCAACGACACCTCCCTGATACAGGGTCCAAGGTTCCACCAGCCCCGAAGAACCAAGTCCGGCAACGGTCTGGCCAGTTCATTGTCTGTGGTTCGATCCCTTTATCAAGCAGATCCCTCTCAGACTTGGCCCACTTAGGCCGGGCTTTGAGGTAGCCACCTGACCCCGTGCGATGGTGAAGCTTCTTCTTCGCAGCATTCATCTTGTTTGTCGCTGACATCTTCTTAATCTTTTCCGATGTCTTGTGGGCCACAAATGCGGGCCAGTGATCTCTGATCTTCTCATACCGGCCGATGAATTCAGGTGTCTCTTCTTTGTTGAAAAACGTTTTCAGCTCATTCTTCCACCTCCTGAATAGGTCTGCCATCTTCTTAAGAGCATGAGACTTGATTAATTGCTCTTTAACTGGCTTCTCCGGATCCTCCTCTGGCGGTAGGGTGAAATTTGCCTCAGCTCAGTCCAAAGATCATCTTTCTGCATATCATTGACATAAGACACCTCAGGGTCTTCCTTCTTAGGCTTATACCATTGGTGGATGCTGATCGGGATCTTGTCCCTAACTAGAACCCCGCACTGAGCAGCAAAAGCATCCTTTGTCCGGAGGGGTTCAATCGGTTGGCCGTCGCGTGCGATTGCTGTGATCTCAAACCTTTCATCCGAGCGCAACTTTCTCTTTGGGCCTCGTCTCTTTACCGCAGTTGTGCTCGATCCGGAGGGCTAGAAAAAAGAAGAAAGACGAGTGTTAATTAATATGTGTACATACCAAAACAATGAATGCATCAATTAGCTAGTCAGCACAGGCTTAACTAATATATTTACCTGGCCGGACTCTGTTCGGTCACCGGAGCCGTCACCACGGGCTCCTTCTTGCACCAGCATTGGGTCACCGGAGCCATCATAATCATGTCTTTCCTCCTCCACTCTTCGATCACCGCAGCCTGCTTCTTCACCCTGTTCTTCTAGACCATCATTGTCGTTAAGATACGACAAGATATCACCTCCGGCTAAGATTATGTCCCCCAACACCTCTTCTGCTTGCTCATCTCGTCCGTGCTCCATTGTTTCTGCAAATATTACAACATGGCAATTATTACACAAACATGACAGCAGGTGGATATATTAGTGCAAACGTAGACCTAGCTTATTCCGGGTTTGGGGTGGCCTAGGCAACGCTTCAAGGGTAGGGGCGCGGCGGGAGGGGGTAGGAGACCGACATCGTTTTTTTCTAGGGTTTCGGTGTCCTCGAGAGTTTTGGTCGAGCGAGAGGGCCGGGGGGTGCTCCCGGGTATAAGTTATCACGGTCGAGAGGGGGTATACATATCGACCGTCCATCATGTCGAAGTTATCTGGGAGGGAGTTATATATATCGACAACGACGACATACATACACGGGAAAATAATGTTATCGGGGAGGGGGTATATATCGACCCCCCCACGTGTTGAAGTTATCGGGAGGGGGTTTTATATAGACAACGACGACATACATACACGGGAAAATAATGTTATCGAGGAGGGGGTATATC
>NC_057796.1:132264685-132265202 GCF_018294505.1 Triticum aestivum
CCTCTTCTTTTTCTTCTTTTTTCCTCTTCTTATTTATATCTCCTCTTCTTCCTCTCCTCTTCTTCTTTCTTTCCTCTTCTTATTTTCTTCTTTCCTATCCTTCTTTTTCTTCTTCTTCCCTTCCTAGCTAGATATATAAATTTTTTCTAAAATTGTAACTTTTGCATATATAAAACTTTTCCATGTGGATCATCATTTCTCATATATATCGAATATATATCCATTGTCATATATAAAAACATTCTATATATGAACAAAAAACTTTCTATGAACAAAAAAACATTTTTGACATATATATTCATACATTTTGAACATCTACATACATACAATTTTTTTGTTCACATATACATTATAGCCACATACACATATACATCACATATGAACAAAAAAATTAAACTAATAAAGATAAAAAACAGAGCCGGGGCGGCGGCTCTCACAGCGGGGGCGGCTAGGACGATGGCGACGGCGGGGGCGGCGAGGGCGCCGGCGCACGAGGCCGGGACGGGGCGGGGGCGGC
>NC_057796.1:132266775-132364820 GCF_018294505.1 Triticum aestivum
TATTTATTTTGTTTTATTTCTACTTACAACAAAAAACTTATTTATTTTATTTTATTTTGTTTCTAATTACTTATTTATTTTACTTTATGATAATTCTTTCTGCTATTAAAGTTTCTATCAAAAAAAGTTCTTTATGAAAATTCTTTTTGCTTTTAATGATTAAAAATAAAAAAGAGGCGCAATGCGCGTTGATTTGCTTCAAGCCTTTCGGAATAGTGTAGACTGCACTGCACATAGCTCGATGCAGTCTACCTTATTCCTCAAGGCTTGAAGCTAAGCAATGTGAGCATTGCGCCTCTTCTTCATCGTCTCTGCACTCAGGGCTTATAAACCGCTC
Source organism: Triticum aestivum (assembly GCF_018294505.1). NCBI lineage: Eukaryota > Viridiplantae > Streptophyta > Magnoliopsida > Poales > Poaceae > Triticum > Triticum aestivum. The sequence continues at coordinate 132,267,113 of NC_057796.1, forward strand.
CTAGTGCCTCTCAGCTAGCGAGGTGGGACTAAAAAACTGCTTAGCTAGTAAGAAACTCTAGTACCGGTTCGTGCCACGAACAGGTACTAAAGGTGCTCGTGGGGCCACAGCCTCATTAGTACCGGTTCGTGGCACCAACAGGGACCAAAGGGTGGAATTGGTCCCGGTTCGTGCCACCAACCGGGACCAATGGCCTTGCACAGCGGCGTGGTGGTGAGTTTAGTCCCACCTCGCTAGCTAAGAGAGAGCCGCACCTGTTTATAAGGTGCGGTGCGCCTGAGCTGTTGAGCTCCTCTCTAAAGCAGGCTTACAGGCCTAACCTCTCTGCACTCAGGGCTTATAAAGCATTTCAAATGAACTCTGAAAAGGTTGAAAGTTGGCATGGTATCATCATTTCATCCACATAGCATGTGCAAGAAAGTTGAGAGGGTTACGGCAAAAACTAGATGCACTTCTTGTACAAAACGGACAATGGTATCATACTCGTCTATTACAAAGTTGGCATGCTATCATCATAATAGTTGCGGGAGAAAGTCTTCACTTTTTCTTCGTTTGTGCCATTTGCTTATTGCGCCGTAACCACGGATAATCTTCATCGTTTATCAGGATGCTTGGGTCAGCCTTGACTTTGAAGGGAGGAATTTCATGAAACTTTTCATAATCTTTAGACATGTCTGTCTTGCCCTCCACTCCCACAATGTCCCTTTTTCCTAAAAGAACTATGTGCCGCTTTGGCTCATCGTATGATGTATTCGCTTCCTTATCTTTTCTTTTCCTCGGTCTGGTAGACATGTCCTTCACATAGATAACCTGTGCCACATCATTGGCTAGGACGAACGGTTCATCAGTGTACCCAAGATTGTTCCGATCCACTGTTGTCATTCCGTACTGTGGGTCTACCTGTACCCCGCCTCCTGACAGATTGACCCATTTGCACTTAAACAAAGGGACCTTAAAATCATGTCCGTAGTCAAGTTCCCATATGTCCATTATGTAACCATAATATGTGTCCTTTCCCCTCTCGGTTGCTGCATCAAAGCGGACACCGCTGTTTTGGTTGGTGCTCTTTTGATCTTGGGCGATCGTGTAAAATGTATTCCCATTTATCTCGTATCCTTTGTAAGTCAATACAGTCGAAGATGGTCCCCTGGACAACGAGTACAACTCATCACAAATAGTGGTGTCACCTCTGAGACGTGTTTCCAACCAACTGCTGAAAGTCCTGATGTGTTCACATGTAATCCAGTCATCACACTACTCCGGGTGTTTGGAGTGCAGACTGTTCTTGTGTTCATCGACATACGGGGTCACCAAGGTAGAGTTCTGTAGAACTGTGTAGTGTGCTTCAGACCAAGAATATCCGTCCCTGCATATTATTGAGTTCCCCCTCCAAGCGTGCCTTTTCCAGTCAGTCTCCCCTCATACCGCGATTTAGGGAGACCTATCTTCTCAAGGCCAGGAATGAAGTCAACACAAAACCCAATGACATCCTCTGTTTGATGGCCCATGGAGATGCTTCCTTCTGGCCTAGCGCGGTTACGGACATATTTCTTTAGGACTCCCATGAACCTCTCAAAGGGGAACATATTGTGTAGAAATACGGGCCCCAGAATGACAATCTCGTCGACTAGATGAACTAGGATGTGTGTCATGATATTGAAGAAGGATGGTGGGAACACCAGCTCGAAACTGACAAGACATTGTGCCACATCACTCCTTAGCCTTGGTATGATTTCTGGATCGATCACCTTCTGAGAGATTGCATTGAGGAATGCACATAGCTTCACAATGGCTAATCGGACGTTTTCCGGTAGAAGCCCCCTCAATGCAACCGGAAGCAGTTGCGTCATAATCATGTGGCAGTCATGAGACTTTAGGTTCTGGAACTTTTTCTCTGGCATATTTATTATTCCCTTTATATTCGACGAGAAGCCAGTCGGGACCTTCATACTGAGCAGGCATTCAAAGAAGATTTCTTTCTCTTCTTTCGTAAGAGCGTAGCTGGCAGGACCTTCATACTGCTTCGGAGGCATGCCGTCTTTTTCGTGCAAACGTTGCAGGTCCTCCCGTGCCTCAGGTGTATCTTTTGTCTTCCCATACACGCCCAAGAAGCCTAGCAGGTTCACGCAAAGGTTCTTCGTCACGTGCATCACGTCGATTGAAGAGCGGACCTCTAGCTCTTTCCAGTAGGGTAGGTCCCAAAATATAGATTTCTTCTTCCACATGGGTGCGTGTCCCTCAACGTCATTCGGAACAGCTAGTCCGCCGGGACCCTTTCCAAAGATTACGTGTAAATCATTGACCATAGCAAGTACGTGATCACCGGTACGCATGGCGGGCTTCTTCCGGTGATATGCCTCGCCTTTGAAATGCTTGCCTTTCTTTCGACATTGATGGTTGGTCGGAAGAAATCGACGATGGCCCAGGTACACATTCTTCCTGCTTTTGTCCAGGTATATACTTTCAGTGTCATCTAAACAGTGCGTGCATGCGTGGTATCCCTTGTTTGTCTGTCCTGAAAGGTTACTGAGAGCGGGCCAATCGTTGATGGTTACAAACAGCAACGCGTGCAGGTTAAATTCCTCCTGTTTGTTCTCATCCCACGTACGTACACCGTTTCCAGTCCACAGCTGTAAAAGTTCTTCAACTAATGGCCTTAGGTACACATCAATGTCGTTGCTGGGTTGCTTAGGGCCTTGGATGAGAACTGGCATCATAATTAACTTCCGCTTCATGCACATCCAAGGAGGAAGGTTATACATACATAGAGTCACGGGCCAGGTGCTGTGATTGCTGCTCTGCTCCCCAAAAGGATTAATGCCATCCGCGCTTAAACCAAACCATACGTTCCTTGGGTCAGCTGCAAACTCAGCCCAGTACTTTCTCTCGATTTTTCTACACTGCAACCCGTCAGCGGGTGCTCTCAACTTCCCGTCTTTCTTACGGTCCTCACTGTGCCATCGCATCAACTTGGCATGCTCTTCGTTTCTGAACAGACGTTTCAACCGTGGTATTATAGGAGCATACCACATCACCTTCGTAGGAACCCTCTTCCTGGGGGGCTCGCCGTCAACATCACCAGGGTCATCTCGTCTGATCTTATACCGCAATGCACCGCATACCGGGCATGCGTTTAGATCCTTGTACGCACCGCGGTAGAGGATGCAGTCATTAGGGCATGCATGTATCTTCTGCACCTCCAATCCTAGAGGGCATACGACCTTCTTTGCTGCGTATGTACTGTCGGACAATTCGTTATCCTTTGGAAGCTTCTTCTTCAATATTTTCAATAGCTTCTCAAATCCTTTGTCAGGCACAGCATTCTCTGCCTTCCACTGCAGCAATTCCAGTACGGTACCGAGTTTGTGTTGCCATCTTCGCAATTGGGGTACAACCCTTTTTTGTGATCCTCTAACATGTGGTCGAACTTCAGCTTCTCCTTTTGACTTTCGCATTGCGTCCTTGCATCGACAATGACCCGGCGGAGATCATCATCATCGGGCACTGATTCCTCTTCATCTTCAGCAGCTTCCCCCCTTGCAGCATCATTGGGCACATCGTCTGGTTCCTCTTGATCTTCAGCAGCTTCCCCCGTTGCAGCATCACCGTATTCAGGGGGCACATAGTTGTCATCGTCCTCTTCTTCTTCGCCGTCTTCCATCATAACCCCCATTTCTCCGTGCCTCGTCCAAACATTATAGTGTGGCATGAAACCCTTGTAAAGCAGGTGGGCATGAAGGATTTTCCGGTCAGAGTAAGACTTCGTATTCCCACATGTAGGGCATGGACAACACATAAAACCATTCTGCTTGTTTGCCTCAGCCACTTCGAGAAAATCATGCACGCCCTTAATGTACTCGGAGGTGTATCTGTCACCGTACATCCATTGCTGGTTCATCTGCGTGCATTATATATAATTAAGTGTGTCAAAAACCATTACAGAACATCATGAATAGATAATTAAGTGACCAAATTAATAGAAGTTCATCATCACATTAGAACCAAAGTACATACATAGTTCTCATCTAACAACATATATATAGCTCTCCAGAGCATCTAATTAATTAAACCATACATTGAAACTATGTAAAACATTTCAATGCGAAAACAAATGCGATCATAATCGCAACCAAGGTAACAATTGATCCAACGGCATAATGATACCAAGCCTCGGTATGAATGGCATATTTTCTAATCTTTCTAATCTTCAAGCGCATTGCATCCATGTTGATCTTGTGATCATCGACGACATCCGCAACATGCAACTCCAATATCATCTTCTCCTCCTCAATTTTTCTTATTTTTTCCTTCAAGTAATTGTTTTCTTCTTCAACTAAATTTAACCTCTCGACAATAGGGTCAGTTAGAATTTCCGGTTCAACCACCTCCTAGATAAATAAAATCTATGTCACGCTGGTCGGTATATTTGTCATAAACAATAAATGAATCAAATAGTTATAAAAAGATAATATATACCACATCCGAATCATAGACAGGACGAGGGCCGACGGGGGCGGATACCAAAACCATCGCACTATGTAATAAGAAGGAATAAAATAGTAAGAAAATTAGACAAGTATCTATCTAAAGTAAGAATTTTTTTTTTCAAAAAGAATATAAGAACAAGAGGCTCACCGCGGTGTTGCCTGCGACGAGATCGGCGCGGGCGGTCGACGGCGGTGAAGACGGGAATGGGACGTGACGGGCCGCTAAACCTAGACAAATCTCGAGGAAAATGGAGCTCGGAGGTCGAGTTTCGAGAGGAGAAAGATTAACTAGTGTGGCTCGGGCATTTCATCGAACACCTCATGTGCATAGGAGGTGAGCTAGAGCACCACAAAGCCCTCCCCTCGCCGGCCAGAGAAAAACAGAGCACTGTGGAGTGCTCTGCCGTGGCGATGGGGTATATATAGGCACCTCATTGGTCCCGGTTCGTGGCATGAACTGGTACTAAATCCGGGCCTTCTGTCCCGGTTCATGCCAAGAACTGGGACAAATGGTTGTGGGCTAGGAGCGAGGACCATTAGTCCTGGTTCGTGGCTCGAACCGAGACAAATGGTTCCATACGAACCGGGATCAATGCCCAAGAGGCCCCGGCCGGCCCCCTGGGCTCACGAACCGGGACGAATGCCCCCATGGGTCCTGGTTCGTGACTGAACCGGGGCTAATGTGAAAACTGCCCTGTGACCTTTGCCCCATTTTCTACTAGTGACTAAGCGGTAGCGATAGTCGTAAAAGCAATAAGTTGGCGAGACGACAGCGATACTACGATGGAGATCAAGGTGTCGCGCCGGTGACGATGGTGATCATGACGGTGCTTCGGAGATGGAGATCACAAGCACGGTGCTTCGGAGATCGAGATCACAAGCACAAGATAATGATGGCCATATCATATCACTTATATTGATTGCATGTGATGTTAATCCTTTATGCATCTTATCTTGCTTTGATTGACGGTAGCATTATAAGATGATCTCTCACTAAAATTTCAAGATAAAGTGTTCTCCCTGAGTATGCACCGTTGCGAAAGTTCTTCGTGCTGAGACACCATGTGTTAATCGGGTGTGATAGGCTCTACGTTCAAATACAACGGGTGCAAAACAGTTGCACACGCGGAATACTCAGGTTAAACTTGACGAGCCTAGCATATACAGATATGGCCTCGTAACACAGAGACCGAAAGGTCGAGCGTGAATCATATAGTAGATATGATCAACATAGTGATGTTCACCATTGAAACTACTCCATATCACGTGTTAATCGGACATGGTTTAGTTGTTTTGGATCACGTAATCACTTAGATGATTAGAGGGATGTCTATCTAAGTGGGAGTTCTTAAGTAATATGATTAATTGAACTTAAATTTATCATGAACTTAGTCCTGATAGTATTTTGCAAATTATGTTATGGATCAATAGCTCGCGTTGTTGCTTCCCTGTGTTTATTTTTGATATGTTCCTAGAGAAAAAAAATTATGTTGAAAGATGTTAGTAGCAAAGATGCGGATTGGATCCGTGATCTGAGGATTATCCTCATTGCTGCACAGAAAAATTATGTCCTTGATGCACCGCTGAGTGAGAAACCTATTGCAGGAGCAGATACAAACGTTATGAACGTTTGGCTAGCTCAATATGATGACTACTTGATAGTTTAGTGCACCATGCTTAACGGCTTAGAATCGGGACTTCAAAGACGTTTTGAACGTCATGGACCATATGAGATGTTCCAGGAGTTGAAGTTAATATTTCAAGAAAATACCGGAGTTGAGAGATATGAAGTCTCCAACAAGTTCTATAGCTAAAAGATGGAGGAGAATCGCTCAACTAGTGAGCATGTGCTCAGATTGTCTAGGTACTACAATCACTTTAATCAAGTGGGAGATAATCTTCCAGATAAAATAGTGATTGACAGAATTCTCTAGTCACCATCACCAAGTTAGTAGAACTTCGTGATGAACTATAGTATGCAAGGGATGACGAAAGTAATTCCCGAGCTCTTCGTAATGCTGAAATCGACGAAGGTAGACATCAAGTGTTGATGGTTGACGAGACCACTAGTTTCAAGAAAAGGGCAAAGGGAAGAAGGGAACTTCAAGAAGAACGGCAAGCAAGTTGCTACTCAAGTGAAGAAGCCTAAGTCTGGTCCTAAGCCTGAGACTAATGGCTTCTACTGCAAAGGGACTGGTCACTGGAAGCGGAACTACCCCAACTATTTGGTGGATAAGAAGGATGGCAAAGTGAACAAAGGTATATTGGATATACATGTTATTGATGTGTACTTTACTAGTGTTTATAGCAACCCCTCGGTATTTGATACTGGTTCAGTTGCTAAGAGTAGTAACTTGAAACGGGAGTTGCAGAATAAACAGAGACTAGTAAAAAGGCGAGGTGACGATGTGTGTTGGAAGGAGTTCCAAGATTGAGATGATCATCATCGCACACTCCCTGTACTTTAGGGATTAGTGTTGAAACTAAATAAGTGTTATTTGGTGTTTGCGTTGAGCATGAATATGATTTGATCATGTTTATTGCAATACAGTTATTCATTTAAGTCAGAGAACAATTGTTGTTCTGTTTACATGAATAAAAACCTTCTATGGTCATACACACCAACGAAAATGGTTTGTTGGATCTCGATCGTAGTGATACACATATTCATAATATTGAAGCCAAAAGATGCAAAGTTAATAATGATAGTGCAACTTATTTGTGGCACTGCCGTTTAGGTCATATTGGTGTAAAGCGCATGAAGAAACTCCATACTGATGGGATTTTGGAATCACTTGATGCTTGCGAACCGTGCCTCATGGGCAACATGACTGAAACGCCGTTCTCCGGAACTATGGAGAGAGCTACAGATTTGTTGGAAATCATACATACAGATGTATGTGGTCCGATGAATATTGAGGCTCGTAGCAGGTATCATTATTTTCTGACCTTCACACATGATATGAGCAGATATGGGTATATCTACTTGATGAAACACAAGTCTGAAGCATTTGAGAAGTTCAAAGAATTTCAGAGTGAAGTGGAGAATCATCGTAACAAGAAAATAAAAGTTTCTACGATATGATCGCAGAGGTAAAATATTTGAGTTACGAGTTTGGCCTTCAGTTAAAACAATGTGAAATAGTTTCACTACTCACGCCACCTGGAACACCACAGTCTAATGGTGTGTCCGAACATCGCAACCGTACTTTATTAGATATGGTGCGATATATGATGTCTCTTACCGATCTACCACTATCGTTTTGGGGTTATGCATTAGAGACAGCTGCATTCACGTTAAATAGGCTACTATCTAAATCCGTTGAGATGACATCTTATGAACTGTGGTTTGGCAAGAAACCAAAGTTGTCGTTTCTTAAAGTTTGGGTTGCGATGCTTATGTGAAAAGGTTTCATCCTGATAAGCTCAAACCCAAATCGGAGAAATGTGTCTTCATAGGATACCCAAAGGAGACAGTTGGGTACACCTTCTATCACAGATCCAAAGGCAAGACATTCGTTGCAAAGAATGGATCCTTTATAGAGAAGGAGTTTCTCTCGAAAGAAGTGAGTGGGAGGAAAGTAGAACTTGATGAGGTAACTGTACCTGCTTCATTATTGGAAAGTAGATCATCACAGAAACCAGTTTCTGCGACACCTACACCCATTAGTGAGGAAGTTATTGATAACGATCATGAAACTTCAGATCAAGTTATTACTGAACCTCGTAGGTCAACCAGATTAAGATCCGCACCAGAGTGGTACGGTAATCCTGTTCTGGAGGTTATGTTACTAGACCATGACGAACCTACGAACTATGAGGAAGCGATGATGAGCCCAGATTCCGCAAAATGGCTTGATGCCATGAAATCTGAGATGAGATCCATATATGAGAACAAAGTATGGACTTTGATTGACTTGCCCAATGATCGGCGAGCAATTGAGATTAAATGGATCTTCAAGAGGAAGACAGACAGTGATAGTAGTGTTACTATCTACAAAGCTAGAATTGTCGCAAAAAGGTTTTCGACAAGTTCAAGGTGTTGACTACGATGAGAGTTTCTCACTCGTATATATGCTTAAATCTGTCTGAATCATATTAGCAATTGCCGCATTTTATGAAATATGGCAAATGGATAAACAAAACTGCATTCCTTAATGGATTTATTAAAGAAGAGTTGTATATGATGCAACCAGAAGGTTTTGTCAATCCTAAAGGTGCTAACAAAATATGCAAGCTCCAGCGATCCATCTATGGACTGGTGCAAGCATCTCGGAGTAGGAATATACGCTTTGATAAGTTGATCAAAGGATATAGTTTTATACAGACTTGCGGTGAAGCCTGTCTTTACAAGAAAGTGAGTGGGAGCACTACAGCATTTCTGATAAGTATATGTGAATGACATATTGTTGATCGGAAATAATGTAGAATTATTCTGCAAAGCATAAAGGAATGTTTGAAAGGAGTTTCTCAAAGAAAGACCTCGGTGAAGCTGCTTACATATTGAGCATCAAGATCTATAGAGATAGATCAAGACGCTTGATAAGTTTTTTTCAATGAGTACATACCTTAACGAGATTTTGAAGTAGTTCAAAATAGAATAGTCAAAGAAAGAGTTCTTGCCTGTGTTACAAGGTGTGAAATTGAGTAAGACTCAAAGCCCGAGCACGGCAGAAGATAGAAAGAGAATGAAAGTCATTCCCTATGCCTTGGCCATAGGTTCTATAAAGTATGCCATGCTGTGCACCAGATCTATTGTATACCCTACACTGATTTTGGCAAGGGAGTACAATAGTGATCTAGGAGTAGATCACTGGACAGCGGTCAAAATTATCCTTAGTGGAATAAGGATATGTTTCTCGATTATGGAAGTGACAAAAGGTTCGTCGTAAAGGGTTACGTCGATGCATGTTTTGACACTAAATCTAGATGACTCTAAGTCTCGGTCTAGATACATATTGAAAGTGGGAGCAATTAGCTAGAGTAGCTCCGTGCAGAGCATTGTAGACATAGAAATTTGCAAAATACTTACGGATCTGAATGTGACAGACCCGTTGACTAAATTATCTCACAATCAAAACATGATCACACCTTAGTACTCTTTGGGTGTTAATCACATAGCGATGTGAACTAGATTATTGACTCTAGTAAACCCTTTCAGTGTTGGTCACATGGAGATGTGAACTATGGGTGTTAATCACATGGTGATGTGAATTATTGATGTTAAATCACATGGCGATGTGAACTAGATTATTGACTCTAGTGCAAGTGGGAGACTGAAGGAAATATGCCCTAGAGGCAATAATAAAGTATTATATATTTCCTTATATCATGATAAATGTTTATTATTCATGCTAGAATTGTATTAACCGGAAACATAATACATGTGTGAATACATAGACAAACAGAGTGTCACTAGTATGCCTCTACTTGACTAGCTCGTTAATCAAAGATGGTTATGTTTCCTAGCCATAGACATGAGTTGTCATTTGATTAACGGGATCACCTCATTAGGAGAATGACGTGATTGACTTGACCCATTCCGTTAGCTTAGCACCCGATCGTTTAGTATGTTGCTATTGCTTTCTTCATGACATATACATGTTCCTATGACTATGAGATTATGCAACTCCCGTTTACCGGAGGAACACTTTGTGTGCTACCAAACGTCACAACGTAAATGGGTGATTATAAAGGTGCTCTACAGGTGTCTCCAAAGGTACTTGTTGGGTTGGCGTATTTCGAGATTTGGATTTGTCACTCCGATTGTCGGAGAGGTATCTCTGGGCCCACTCGGTAATGCACATCACTATAAAGCCTTGCAAGCATTGTGACTAATGAGTTAGTTGCGGGATGATGTATTACGGAACGAGTAAAGAGACTTGCCGGTAACGAGATTGAACTAGGTATCGAGATACCGACGATCGAATCTCGGGCAAGTAACATACATCTTGATTCTTCCGGTGCCCCCCTCCACCATATTACACCTCGATAATAACGTTGCGGAGCTTAGGCGAAGCCCTGCGTCGGTGGAACATCATCATCGTCACCACGCCGTCGTGCTGACGAAACTCTCCCTCAACATTCGGCTGGATCGGAGTTCGAGGGACGTCATCGACCTGAACGTGTGCTGAACTCGGAGGTGCCGTGCGTTCGGTACTTGATCGGTCGGATCGTGAAGACGTACGACTACATCAACCGCGTTGTAATAACGCTTCCGCTGTCGGTCTACGAGGATACGTGGACAACACTCTCCCCTCTCGTTGCTACGCATCACCATGATCTTGCGTGTGCGTAGATTTTTTTTGAAATTACTATGTTCCCCAACAGACTTCATGTAGGTGTTGAAGATGTAGATGCTCGATGTTGATGTAGATCATTTGGAGCAATCCTTTGGAGTGAGTTGCACTTTCAATACCTACACGGGTTAGTCCCACAAGGAACAAACAAGGATATCCATAGACATAGAGTGATGCATACACAAGATGATGTCCATGAAAGCATTAGGTTACCTTGTCCCTTGTCTTACCAACAAGAGGGTTTGTGACTCCTTGAACTAGTGCAAGATATGGAAGTTGTTTGCACTTGTCCTCGCCAAAATAATAAGAGTGACGTATGTTGGCGGAGCCACCGTCAAGAACTCTCTAGTTCTTCTTCTTCTGGATCCACACCATCTTGATGGGAATCCTTGGAGTTGTAGTTGTACTTGATGAAGTAGAACTTGATGTGGTCTTGGGAACCCACTTGACCAAGGCCTTGGGTGCTTCTTCAAATGCATCAATTTCCTCTTGAAGCTTGTCCTTGCCTTTTTGCTTGTGGTCTTGTGGTGGAAGATCATCTTGAGCTTGTGTCCCTTTGAAAGAAGTAGGATCATACTTCTCTTGTTGAGGAACAAACTTCGTCTTGGGGTATTGATCTTCTTCCCACTCAACTCCATTGGCATTGAACTTTCGTTCAAAACCAACATCTTGATTCTTCCGGTGTCTTCCTTGCTTGCGTACAATTTCCTCAAATTGCTTACTTCCGGCAAGGCTCTTGTAAACACCTTTCTTTATAATTCCCTTCAATAAGCTATTTTCTTTCTCAAGTGTAACTTGGCTAGGAGAATCATTAGTGGAATCAAGAGAACCACTAGAAGCAACAACATTGGATTTAGCATTATTGTTGTTACACTAGATGAAGCATCTTTCTTGTTCTTTTTGCTAGATTTAACTTGTGGCATGTAAGTAGACAAGAGTAAATGCTTGGCAATGTAAGAAGAACTTTTCTTGCGAAGATCATCATTGATTTCCTTTAAAAACTCATGCTCTTGCTCAAGGTTGAGCTTTTCAAAGCGTAGCTTATCATGAGTCTTTAAAAGTTCTCAATGATTTTCCAAGGTAGTTTCATGAGCTAACTTAATAGTGTTTAGTTCTTTAGTTAGACGCTCAATCTCCTTCTGATCATCGTCATTCATTTTATCTTGATTAGCATGATTAATTGACGTTTCATCATAGTTTTCATCACTAGAGTTGTCAACAAGTAAATCATCATCACCTAGCAAATCATGTTCATCACTATTGAAATCAACATACTCGGGATGTGTTACCTTTGGACCTTTGGCCATGAAGCATCTTCCAATTCCTTCATTTGGTGAGTCAAATATGTCGTACGAGTTGGTTGACACAAGTGCTAGACCGGCAACACCTTCATCTTGAGTATATTCGGAGTCTGAGTGATAACTTCTTTCGGAGTGATGGTCGGAGTCGAAGCCGGATACCCATTCACCAACATGAGATTGATGTCTTCTTTTTGTGTAGCTCCTTGATGACTTTTCCTTCCTTTCCGAATCCTTGCTTCTCTGAGAGGGTTTTCGTTCATAACGATCATCTCTACTCCTCCTTTCTCTTGGTGGTGATTCTTCTCTTCTACTTCTTCTTTTAGGAGAATCTTCTTCTTTTGTAGGGGGGCATACACTCATTGGAGTAGTGTCTGGGTCTTCCACAATTGTAGCAATTTCGCTCACGACTAGAAGATCTTTTGTCATTGTAGGACCTTGACTTGGAGCTTCTTTCTTTGCTTCTACTCTTGTAGAACTTGTTGAAGTTCTTTACCATTAGGCTCAATTCTTCATTGAAGGTTTGTTTCTCACTTGATGATGTGGGAGCATCACACGAGGCTTTGTAAGCACCACTTGACTTGTTGTGAAGCTCTTCCTTATCCTTTAGTCACATCTCATGAGCAACAATTCTTCCAATGACTTCCGTTGGCTTGAGATCTTTGTAATTGGGCATCATTTGGATCAATGTGCACATGGTATCATATTTTCCATCCAAGGCTCTTAGGATCTTCTTGATGATGAATTTGTCGGTCATCTCTTCACTTCCTAAGCCGGCAATCTCATTTGTGATGAGAGAAAGCCTAGAGTACATTTCAGCGACACCTTCACCATCCTTCATTTTGAACTTGTCTAGTTGACTTTGAAGCACATCCAATTTGGATTCCTTGACGGAGTCGGTACCTTCGTGCATATCAATCAAAGTATCCCAAATTTCCATTGCATTCTCAAGACGGCTGATTTTGTTGATTTCTTCGGGGCACAATTCGTTGAAGAGAATATCACAAGCTTGATCATTGTATTGTAGCATCTTCAACTCTTCCGCGGTAACTTCACGGTTTGGTTCTCTCCCATCAAAGAATTCACCTTGCAAGCCAATACACACAATAGCCCAAACGGCGGGGTTATGTCCAAGAATATAAAATTTCATCTTATGCTTCGAACTAGCAAAATTTGTACCATCAAAGTAAGGACCTCTACGGTGGTAATTTCCCTCGCTAGACGCCATACTCTCCTAGTTCTAGCCTGGGTATGGAGATCGGTGGGTAAGCTGCACGGGCAAACCAGTAGATGTTGACAATGGAGGCCTTGCGGCAGCGGCGGCGGGGACTTTGCTAGGGTTTTGAGTGAGGAGGGGGTGTGTGTGTGCGCGCATGCCCAAGGAGGTTTTGGTGTGTGTGTGTGTGTGTGTGTGTGGAGGGGGCGCGGGGTGTTTGAGGAAATGACGCGGGTACTGAAAATTTTACTACGCGGGAGTCAAACGCGGGAGTGAAATGCCGGGCTATTGAGAATTATAGTGATAGTGCATCGCGCACGGTCCGGAGATAACAACCGTGTGTTATGAAAATGAAAAACCCTCGAGGCGGGCAGATATTTTCGATGCAGGCGGGATTGGGAACAAGAAACATCGCACACGGTCCGGAGATAACAACCGTGTGTTATGGAACAGAAAAACCCTCGAAGCGGGCAGATATTTTTGAGAGGGGGAGTGTAGGATCGAAAGTATGTCTAGAGGGGGGGTGATTAGACTACTTGACCAAATAAAAATCAAGCCTTTTCCAAATTTTATTTCTTGGCAGATTTTAGCAACATAGCACAAGTCAAGCAATCAACCTACACATGCAATTCTAAGAGTATAGCAGCGGAATGTAAAACAATTGCATATGAAGGTAAAGGGATGAGTTTGAGGGAGCAAACGCAATGTTGACACGGAGATTTTTTATCCGTGGTTCCGATAGGTGGTGCTATCATACATCCACGTTGATGGAGACTTCAACGCACGAAGGGTAACGGTTGCGCGCGTCCACGGAGGGCTCCACCCACGAAGGGTCCATGAAGAAGCAACCTTGTCTATCCCACCATCGCCGTCGCCCACGAAGGACTTGCCTCACTATGGTAGATCTTCACGAAGTAGGCGATCTCCTTGCCCTTACAAACTCCTTGGTTCAACTCCACAATCTTGTCGGAGGCTCCCAAGTGACACCTAGCCAATCTAGGAGACACCACTCTCCAAGAAGTAACAAATGGTGTGTTGATGATGAACTCCTTGCTCTTGTGCTTCAAATGATAGTCTCCCCAACACTCAACTCTCTCTCATGGGATAGGATTTGGTAGAAAGAAGATTTGAGTGGAAAGCAACTTGGGGAAGGCTAGAGATCAAGATTTATGTGGTTGGAATGGAATATCTTGACCTCAACACAAGTGTAGGTGGTTCTCTCTCAGAAAATATGTATTGGAAGTGTAGGCATGTTCTAATGGCTCTCTCCACGAATGAAGAGTGGGTGGAGGGGTATATATAGCCTCCAACAAAATCTAACTATTACACACAAATCACCAAACTCGGTGGGACCGATTCAGGGAACTCGGTCAGACCGATTTGGTTCATAATGTGACCGTTAGGTGTTTCGGTGGGACCGACATGTCAACTCGGTGGGACCGATTTCATTAGGGTTAGGGCGTAACGTAATCTCGATGAGACCGATTACACAAACTCGGTGGGACCGATTTTGGTAATAGACAAACAGAGAGTTGGTCAGGCAAACTCGGTGGGACCGATTCGCTCATCTCGGTTGGACCGAAATGTTACGAAAAGGAAACAGAGTGTTTGCATTGCAATCTCGGTGGGACCGATTGCTCATCTCGGTTTGACCGAAACGTTACGAAGGGAAACAGAGAGATTACAATCCCATCTTGATGAGACCGAGATCCCTATCGGTGAGACCGAAAAGAGTAGGGTTTCTAGCAGTGGCTATGTCAACTGAACTCGGTGGCTCCGGATAGAAAGAATCGGTGGGGCCGAGTTTGACTTGTGGTTTGGGACATATGTGGATATGAGAAAGTAGTGGAGGGTTCTGTAGCATATCACTAAGCATTTTGAGCAAGCACCTCATTAAGCAACACCTCATCCCTTCTTAATAGTATTGGCTTTTCCTATGGACTCAATGTGATCTTGGATCACTAAAATAGAAAATGTAGAGTCTTGTGCTTTGAGCTTGAGCCAATCTTTTGTCCTTAGTATTTTGAAGGGTCCACTTCTAATCCATGCCATGCCAACCATTGAGCTTTCCTGAAAGATTCATCTTGGAATAGCATTAGCTCAATGAGCTATATGTTGTTAGGAATTACTAAAACAACCCAGGGATAGTTGCACTTTCAGGGAGCCTCGTGGAGCCCAATGTACTGTCCGGATGTGTGCGTGACAGGTGCATCGGTATGGCACACGGTTAGTTTGAGTGAACCGTGTCTGTTGCGTCATCCGACTTTTCTAATGTTCATAAATTTGGCAAAAAATGACGCTGGAGAGGGTCAGAACACGAACACACTTGCATGTGGACCAAATTTATGTATCAAAAGGGTGGTTTGACTTTCAAATACCAAATGCAACTTAGATGTGGCACCTCTCTCTCAAAGCGCACGGTATTGCTTGCTCCCACCCTCTCGTGTCGGCACGAAGGGAATCCTAAGCTATGAATGCATTCCCCCTCCCCCTCAACCGAGGTTCACCTAGCAAAGTGCGAAGTAGCTAGTAGCCCCCTCCTCCCTCGTGTCGGCATGAAGGGAATCCTAAGCTATATATGAATGCATGCCCCTCCCCCTCAACCGAGGTTCACCTAGCAAAGTGCGAAGTAGCTAGCAGCCCCCCTCCTCCCTCATGTCGGCACGAAGGGAATCCTAAGCTGTATATGAATGCATGCCCCCCCAACCAAGGTTCACTGTACCAAAATGCGAAGTAGCTAGCAGCCCCCCTCCCTCGTGTCGGCACGAAGGGAATCCTAATCTATGAATGCATGTCCCCAACCGAGGTTCACCTAGCAAAGTGTGAAGTAGAGCTAACAGCCCCCCTCCCTCGTGTCGGCACGAAGGGATTCCTAGGCCATGAATGCATGCCTGATACGTCTCCAACGTATCTATAATTTTTTATTGTTCCATGCTATATTATATTCTGTTTTGGATGTTTAATGGGCTTTATTATACACTTTTATATTATTTTTGGGACTAACCTATTAACCGAGGGCCCAGCCCAAATTGCTGTTTTTTGCCTATTTCAGTGTTTCGAAGGAAAATAATATCAAACGGAGTCCAAACGGAATGAAACCTTCGGGAACGTGATTTTCGGAACAAGCATGATCCAGAGGACTTGGAGTCTACGTAAAGTAATCAACGAGGAAGGCACGAGGCAAGGGGCGCGCCCACCTCCCCCAGGCGCGCCCTCCACCCTCGTTGGCCCGTTGTGGCTCCACCGACCTACTTCTTCCTCCTATATATGTTGGGGAACGTAGTAATTTCAAAAAATTTCCTACGCACACGCAAGATCATGGTGATGCATAGCAACGAGAGGGGAGAGTGTTGTCCACGTACCCTCGTAGACCGACAGCGGAAGCATTATCACAACGCGGTTGATGTAATCGTACGTCTTCACGATCCGACCGATCAAGTACCGAACGCACGGCACCTCCGAGTTCTACACACGTTCAGCTCGATGACGTCCCTCGAACTCCAATCCAGCCGAGTGTTGAGGGAGAGTTTCGTCAGCACGATGGCATGGTGACGATGATGATGTTCCACCGATGCAGGGCTTCGCCTAAGCTCCGCAACGGTATTATCGAGGTGTAATATGGTGGAGGAGGGCACCGCAGACAGCTAAAATATCGTATATCAAGTGTGTCCGTGGGGTGCCCCCCTGCCCCCGTATATAAAGGAGCAAGGGGGAGAGGGCCGGCCAAGGGGAGGTGGCGCGCCCAAGGGGGGAGTCCTACTCCCACCGGGAGTAGGACTCCTCCTTTCCTTGTGGGAGTAGAAGAAGGGAAGGGGGAAGGAGAAAGAAGGAAGTGGGTGCCCTCCCTCCCTAGTTCAATTCGGACTAGCCCATGGGGAGGGGTGCGGCCACCCTTTGGGGTCTTTCTCTCCTTTCCCGTATGGCCCATAAAGGCCCAATACGAATTCCCGTAACTCTCCGGTACTCCGAAAAATACCCGAATCACTCGGAACCTTTCCGAAGTCCGAATATAGTCGTCCAATATATCGATCTTTACGTCTCGGCCATTTCGAGACTCCTCGTCATGTCCCCGATCTCATCCGGGACTCTGAACTCCTTCGGTACATCAAAACTCAATAAAACTGTCATCGTAACGTTAAGCGTGCGGACCCTACGGGTTCGAGAACTATGTAGACATGACCGAGACACCTCTCCGGTCAATAACCAATAGCGGGACCTGGATGCCCATATTGGCTCCCACATATTCTACGAAGATCTTTATCGGTTAGAGCGCATAACAACATACGTTGTTCCCTTTGTCATCGGTATGTTACTTGCCCGAGATTCGATCGTCGGTATCTCGATACCTAGTTCAATCTCGTTACTGGCAAGTCTCTTTACTCGTTCCGTAATACATCATCCCGCAACTAACTCATTAGTCACAATGCTTGCAAGGCTTATAGTGATGTGCATTACCGAGTGGGCCCAGAGATACCTCTCCGACAATCGGAGTGACAAATCCTAATCTCGAAATACGCCAACCCAACAAGTACCTTTGGAGACACCTGTAGAGCACCTTTATAATCACCCATTTATGTTGTGACGTTTGGTATCACACAAAGTGTTCCTCCGGTAAACGGGAGTTGCATAATCTCGTAGTCATAGGAACATGTATAAGTCATGAAGAAAGCAATAGCAACATACTAAACGATCGAGTGCTAAGCTAACGGAATGGGTCAAGTCAATCATGTCATTCTCCTAATGAGGTGATCCCGTTAATCAAATGACAACTCATGTCTATGGCTGGGAAACATAACCATCTTTGATTAACGAGCTAGTCAAGTAGAGGCATACTAGTGACACTCTTGTTTGTCTATGTATTCGCACATGTATTATGTTTCCGGTTAATACAATTCTAGCAAGAATAATAAACATTTATCATGATATAAGGAAATATATAATACTTTATTATTGCCTCTAGGGCATATTTCCTTCAATATATACCTACGTACCCCGAAAACATCAGATACGGAGCCAAAACCCTATTTCCACCGCCGCAACCTTCTGTACCCACGAGATCCCATCTTGGGGCCTTTTCCGGCGCTCCGCCGGACGGGGCATTGATCATGGAGGGCTTCTACATCAACACCATAGCCTCTCCGATGATGTGTGAGTAGTTTACCTCAGACCTTCGGGTCCATAGTTATTAGCTAGATGGCTTCTTCTCTCTCTTTGGATCTCAATACAAATTTCTCCTTGATCTTCTTGGAGATCTATTCGATGTAATCTTCTTTTGCGGTGTGTTTGTCGAGATCCGATGAATTGTGGGTTTATGATCAAGATTATCTATGAACAATATTTGAATCTACTCTGAATTCTTTTATGTATGATTGGTTATCTTTGCAAGTCTCTTCGAATTATCAGTTTGGTTTGGCCTACTAGATTGATCTTTCTTGCAATGGGAGAAGTGCTTAGCTTTCGGTTCAATCTTGCGGTGCTCGATCCCAGTGACAGAAAGGGAAACAACACGTATTGTATTGTTGCCATCGAGGATAAAAAGATGGGGTTTATATCATATTGCATGAATTTATCCCTCTACATCATGCCATCTTACTTAAAGCATTACTCTGTTCTTATGAACTTAATACTCTAGATGCATGCTGGATAACAGTCGATGTGTGGAGTAATAGTAGTAGATGCAGAATCGCTTCGGTCTACTTGTCACGGACGTGATGCCTATATACATGATCATACCTAGATATTCTCATAACTATGCTCAATTCTATCAATTGCTTGACAGTAATTCGTTTACCCACCGTAATATTTATGCTATCTTGAGAGAAGCCACTAGTGAAACCTATGGCCCCCGGGTCTATTTCCCATCATATAATATTCCAACACTTCGCTATTTCTATTGCCGTTTATTTTACTTTGCATCTTTATTTACTCTTTATCATACAAATACCAAAAATATTATCTTATCATATCTATCAGATCTCACTCTCGTAAGTTACCGTGAAGGGATTGACAACCCCTTTATCACGTTGGTTGCGAGGTTCTTATTTGTTTGTGTACGTGCGTGGGACTCGCGCGTGGTCTCCTACTGGATTGATACCTTGGTTCTCAAAAACTGAGGGAAATACTTACGCTACTTTACTGCATCACCCTTTCCTCTTCACGGGAAAACCAACGCAGTGCTCAAGAGGTAGCAAGAAGGATTTTGTTGGCGTTCTGGGAACGGGGGTCCCCAGACTTGCCTGCCTGCGGCCCACAGTGCGGCTAAGCCAGCAGGCCGTACGGCCCATCTGTTGGGAATCGTAGCATAATTTTAAAATTTTCCTACGCTCACCAAGATCCATCTATGGAGTATACTAGCAATGAGGGGAAAGGAGTGCATCTACATACCCTTGTAGATCGCGAGCGGAAGCGTTCCAATGAACGTGGATGACGGAGTCGTACTCGCCGTGATTCAAATCACCGATGACCGAGTGCCGAACGGACGGCACCTCCGCGTTCAACACACGTACGGTGCAGCGACGTCTCCTCCTTCTTGATCCAGCAAGGGGAAGGAGAGGTTGATGGAGATCCAGCAGCACGACGGCGTGGTGGTGGATGTAGCGGGTCTCGGCAGGGCTTCGCCGAGCTTCTGCGAGAGGGAGAGGTGTAGCAGGGGAGGAGGGAGGCACCCAAGGCTGTAATATTGCTGCCCTCCCTCCCCCCTTTATATAGGCCCCCTGGAAGGGGGGCGCCGGCCTGGAACCCATCTGGAGGGGGGGGGCGGCGGACAGGGGGGTAACTTACCCCCCAAGTCAAGTGGGGCGCCCCCCCACCCTAGGGTTTCCAACCCTAGGCGCAGGGGGAGGCCCATGGGGGGCGCCCCAGCCCACTAAGGGCTGGTTCCCTTCCCACTTCAGCCCATGGGGCCCTCCGGGATAGGTGGCCCCACCCGGTGGACCCCCGGGACCCTTCCGGTGGTCCCGGTACAATACCGATAACCCCCAAAACTTTCCCGGTGGCCGAAACTGGACTTCCTATATATAATTCTTCACCACCGGACCATTCCGGAACTCCTCGTGACGTCCGGGATCTCATCCGGGACTCCGAACAACTTTCGGGTTTCCGCATACTCATATCTCTACAACCCTAGGGTCACCGAACCTTAAGTGCGTAGACCCTACGGGTTCCGGAGACATGCAGACATGACCGAGACGCCTCTCCGGTCAATAACCAATAGCGGGATCTGGATACCCATGTTGGCTCCCACATGTTCCACGATGATCTCATCGGATGAACCACGATGTCGAGGATTCAATCAATCCCGTATACAATTCCCTTTGTCAATCGGTATGTTACTTGCCCGAGATTCGATCGTCGGTATCCCAATGCCTTGTTCAATCTCGTTACCGGCAAGTCTCTTTACTCGTACCGCAATGCATGATCCCGTGACTAACGCCTTAGTCACATTGAGCTCATTATGATGATGCATTACCAAGTGGGCCCAGAGATACCTCTCCGTCACACGGAGTGACAAATCCCAGTCTCGATCCGTGCCAACCCAACAGACACTTTCGGAGATACCCGTAGTGCACCTTTATAGTCACCCAGTTACGTTGTGACGTTTGGCACACCCAAAGCACTCCTACGGTATCCGGGAGTTGCACGATCTCATGGTCTAAGGAAAAGATACTTGACATTGGAAAAGCTCTAGCAAACGAAACTACACGATCTTTTATGCTATGCTTAGGATTGGGTCTTGTCCATCACATCATTCTCCTAATGATGTGATCCCGTTATCAACGACATCCAATGTCCATAGTCAGGAAACCATGACTATCTTTTGATCAACGAGCTAGTCAACTAGAGGCTTACTAGGGACACGTTGTGGTCTATGTATTCACACATGTATTATGATTTCCGAATAACACAATTATAGCATGAACAATAGACAATTATCATGAACAAAGAAATATAATAATAACCATTTATTATTGCCTCTAGGGCATATTTCCAACAGTCTCCCACTTGCACTAGAGTCAATAATCTAGTTACATTGTGATGAATCGAACACCCGTTGCGTCCTGGTGTTGCTCATGTTTTGCTCTAGGGAGAGGTTTAGTCAACAGATCTGCTACATTCAGGTCCGTATGTACTTTACAAATATCTATGTCTCCATTTTGAACACTTTCATGAATGGAGTTGAAGCGACGCTTGATATGCCTGGTCTTCCTGTGAAACCTGGGCTCCTTCGCAAGGGCAATAGCTCCAGTGTTGTCACAGAAGAGAGTCATCAGGCCCGACGCATTGGGAATCACCCCTAGGTCGGTAATGAACTCCTTCATCTAGACTGCTTCCTGTGCTGCCTCCGAGGCTGCCATGTACTCCGCTTCACATGTAGATCCCGCCACGACGCTTTGCTTGCAACTGCACCAGCTTACTGCTCCTCCATTCAAAATATACACGTATCTGGTTTGTGACTTCGAGTCATCCAGATCTGTGTCGAAGCTAGCGTCGACGTAACCCTTTACGACGAGCTCTTCGTCACCTCCATAAACGAGAAACATATCCTTAGTCCTCTTCAGGTACTTCAGGATATTCTTGACTGCTGTCCAGTGTTCCATGCCGGGATTACTTTGGTACCTTCCTACCAAACTTACGGCAAGGTTTACATCAGGTCTGGTACACAGCATGGCATACATAATAGACCCTATGGCCGAGGCATAGGGGATGA
The DNA here is from genome assembly GCF_018294505.1 of Triticum aestivum. NCBI lineage: Eukaryota > Viridiplantae > Streptophyta > Magnoliopsida > Poales > Poaceae > Triticum > Triticum aestivum. The sequence continues at coordinate 132,289,120 of NC_057796.1, forward strand.
CACTCATCTTTTCTCTATCTTCTGCCGTGGTCGGGCATTGAGCCGTGCTCAATTGCACACCTTGCAATACAGGCAAGAACCCCTTCTTGGACTGATCCATATTGAACTTCTTCAATATCTTGTCAAGGTATGTACTCTGTGAAAGACCAATGAGGCGTCTTGATCTATCTCTATAGATCTTGATGCCTAATATATAAGCATCTTCTCCAAGGTCCTTCATTGAAAAACACTTATTCAAATAGGCCTTTATACTTTCCAAGAATTCTATATCATTTCCCATCAATAATATGTCATCCACATATAACAAGAGAAATGCTACAGAGCTCCCACTCACTTTCTTGTAAACACAGGCTTCTCCATAAGTCTGTGTAAACCCAAACGCTTTGATCATCTCATCAAAGCGAATGTTCGAACTCCGAGATGCTTTCACCAGCCCATAGATTGAGCGCTGGAGCTTGCATACTTTGTTAGCATTCTTAGCATCGACAAAACCTTCCGGCTGCATCATATACAACTCTTCCTTAAGGAAGCTGTTAAGGAATGCCGTTTTGACGTCCATCTGCCATATCGCATAATCATAGTATGCGGCAATTGCTAACATGATTCGGACGGACTTCAGCTTCGCTACGGGTGAGAAAGTCTCATCGTAGTCAACCCCTTGAACTTGTCGATAACCCTTAGCGACAAGTCGAGCCTTATAGATGGTCCATCCGCGTATGTCTTCTTCTTAAAGATCCATTTGTTTTCTATGGCTCGCCGATCATCGGGCAAGTTAGTCAAAGTCCATACTTCGTTTTCATACATGGATCCTATCTCGGATTTCATGGCTTCTAGCCATTTGTCGGAATCCGGGCCCGCCATTGCTTCTTCATAGTTCGAAGGTTCACCGTTGTCTAACAACATGATTTCCAGGACAGGGTTGCCGTACCACTCTGGTGCGGAACGTGTCCTTGTGTACCTACGAAGTTCAGTAGTAACTTGATCCGAAGCTTCATGATCATCATCATTAACTTCCTCCCCAGTCGGTGTAGGCACCACAGGAACATTTTCCCGCGCTGCGCTACTTTCCGGAACGGAAGGGTTGACTATCACCTCATCAAGTTCCACTTTCCTCCCACTCAATTCTTTCGAGAGAAACTATTTCTCCAGAAAAGACCCGTTCTTGGCAACGAAGATCTTGCCTTCGGATCTGAGGTAGAAGTTATACCCAATAGTTTCCTTAGGGTATCATATGAAGACGCATTTCTCCGACTTGGGTTCGAGCTTTTCAGGTTGAAGTTTCTTGACATAAGCATCGCATCCCCAAACTTTTAGAAACGACAGCTTAGGTTTCTTGCCAAACCATAATTCATACGGTGTCGTCTCAACGGATTTCGACGGAGCCCTATTTAAAGTGAATGCGGCAGTCTCTAAAGCATAACCCCAAAATGAGAGCGGTAAATCGGTAAGAGACATCATAGATCGCACCATATCCAATAGAGTGCGATTACGACATTCGGACACACCGTTTCGCTGAGGTGTTCCAGGCGGCATGAGTTGTGAAACGATTCGACATTTCCTTAAGTGTGTACCAAACTCGTGACTTAAATATTCTCCACCATGATCTGATTGTAAGAATTTTATTTTCCTGTCACGTTGATTCTCAACCTCACTCTGAAATTCCTTGAACTTTTCAAAGGTTTCAGACATGTGTTTCATTAGGTAGACATACCCATATCTACTTAAGTCATCAGTGAGAGTGAGAACATAACGATATCCTCCGCGAGCCTCAACACTCATTGGACCGCACACATCGGTATGTATGATTTCCAATAAGTTGGTTGCTCGCTCCATTGTTCCGGAGAACAGAGTCTTGGTCATCTTACCCATGAGGCATGGTTCGCACGTGTCAAATGATTCGTAATCAAGAGACTCCAAAAGTCCATCTGCATGGAGCTTCTTCATGTGCTTGACACCAATGTGACCAAGGTGGCAGTGCCACAAGTATGTGGGCCTATCGTTATCAACTTTGCATCTTTTGGTATTCACACTATGAATATGTGTAACATCACGTTCGAGATTCATCAAGAATAAACCATTAACCAGCGGGGCATGACCATAAAACATATCTCTCATATAAATAGAACAACCATTATTCTCGGATTTAAATGAGTAGCCATCTCGTATTAAACGAGATCCAGATACAATGTTCATGCTCAAAGCTGGCACTAAATAACAATTATTGAGGTTTAAAACTAATCCCGTAGGTAGATGCAGAGGTAGCATGCGGACGGCGATCACATCGACCTTGGAACCATTCCCAACGCGCATCGTCACCTCGTCCTTCGCCAGTCTCCGTTTATTCCGTAGTTCCTGTTTTGAGTTACAAATATGAGCAACCGCACCGGTATCAAATACCCAGGAGCTACTACGAGTACTGGTAAGGTACACATCAATTACATGTATATCACATATACCTTTGGTGTTGCCGGCCTTCTTGTCCGCTAAGTATTTGGGGCAGTTCCGCTTCCAGTGACCACTTCCCTTGCAATAAAAGCACTCAGTCTCAGGCTTGGGTCCATTCTTCGACTTCTTCCCAGTAACTGGCTTACCGGGCGCGGCAATTCCCTTGTCGTCCTTCTTGAAGTTCTTCTTACCCTTGCCCTTCTTGAACTTAGTGGTTTTATTCACCACCAACACTTGATGTTCTTTTCTGATCTCCACCTCCGCTGATTTCAGCATTGAATATACCTCGGGAATGGTCTTTTCCATCCCCTGCATATTGAAGTTCATCACAAAGCTCTTGTAGCTTGGTGGAAGCGACTGAAGGATTCTGTCAATGACCGCGTCATCCGGGAGATTAACTCCCAGCTGGGATAAGCGGTTGTGTAACCCAGACATTCTGAGTATGTGCTCACTAACAGAATTGTTCTCCTCCATCTTACAGCTGAAGAACTTGTCGGAGACTTCATATCTCTCGACCCGGGCATGAGCTTGGAAAACCATTTTCAGCTCCTCGAACATCTCATATGCTACATGTTTCTCAAAACGCTTTTGGAGACCCGGTTCTAAGCTGTAAAGCATGCCGCACTGAACGAGGGAGTAATCATCAGCACGCTGCTGCCAAGCGTTCATAACGTCTTGGTTCTCTGGGATTGGTGCTTCACCTAGCGGTGCTTCTAGGACATAATCTTTCTTGGCTGCTATGAGGATGATCCTCAGGTTCCGGACCCAGTCCGTATAGTTGCTGCCATCATCTTTCAGCTTGGTTTTCTCTAGGAACGCGTTGAAATTGAGGACAACGTGGGCCATTTGATCTACAAGACATAGTGTAAAGATCTTAGACTAAGTTCATGATAATTAAGTTCATCTAATCAAATTACTCAATGAACTCCCACTCAGATAGACATCCCTCTAGTCATCTAAGTGAAACATGATCCGAGTTAACTAGGCCGTGTCCGATCATCACGTGAGACGGACTAGTCAAAATCGGTGAACATCTCCATGTTGATCGTATCTTCTATACGACTCATGCTCGACCTTTCGGTCCTCCGTGTTCCGAGGCCATGTCTGTACATGCTAGGCTCGTCAAGTCAACCTAAGTGTATTGTGTGTGTTCCGAGGCCATGTCTGTACATGCTAGGCTCGTCAACACCCGTTGTATTCGAACGTTAGAATCTATCACACCCGATCATCACGTGGTGCTTCGAAACAACGAACCTTCGCAACGGTGCACAGTTAGGGGGAACACTTTTCTTGAAATTATCATAAGGGATCATCTTACTTACTACCGTCGTTCTAAGCAAATAAGATGCAAAAACATGATAAACATCACATGCAATCAAATAGTGACATGATATGGCCAATATCATTTTGCTCCTTTGATCTCCATCTTCGGGGCACCATGATCATCTTCATCACCGGCATGACACCAAGATCTCCATCATCATGATCTCCATCATTGTGTCTTCATGAAGTCGTCACGCCAACGATTACTTCTACTTCTATGGCTAACGCCGGTTGTCATACTCATCGACATGCAGGTCATGCAAAATAATAAAGACAACTCCTATGGCTCCTGCCGGTTGTCATACTCATCGACATGCAAGTCGTGATTCCTATTACAAGAATATGATCAATCTCATACATCACATATATCATTCATCACATCTTCTGGCCATATCACATCACATAGCACATGCTGCAAAAACAAGTTAGACGTCCTCTAATTGTTGTTGCAAGTTTTTACGTGGCTTGTAGGTTTCTAGCAAGAACGTTTCTTACCTACGTATGACCACAACGTGATTTGCCAATTTCTATTTACCCTTCATACGGACCCTTTTCATCGAATCCATTCCGACTAAAGTAGGAGAGACAGACACCCGCTAGCCACCTTATGCAACTAGTGCATGTCAGTCGGTGGAACCTGTCTCACGTAAGCGTACATGTAAGGTCGGTCCGGGCCGCTTCATCCCACAATACCGCCGAAACAACATAAGACTAGTAGCGGCAAGAAGAATTGGCAACATCAACGCCCACAACTGCTTTGTGTTCTACTCGTGCATAGTAACTACGCATAAGCCTGGCTCATGCTGCCACTGTTGGGAATCGTAGCATAATTTTAAAATTTTCCTACGCTCACCAAGATCCATCTATGGAGTATACTAGCAACGAGGGGAAAGGAGTGCATCTACATACCCTTGTAGATCGCGAGCGGAAGCGTTCCAATGAACGTGGATGACGGAGTCGTACTCGCCGTGATTCAAATCACCGATGACCGAGTGCCGAACGGACGGCACCTCCGCGTTCAACACACGTACGGTGCAGCGACGTCTCCTCCTTCTTCATACAGCAAGGGGAAGGAGAGGTTGATGGAGATCCAGCAGCACGACGGCGTGGTGGTGGATGTAGCGGGTCTCGGCAGGGCTTCGCCGAGCTTCTGCGAGAGGGAGAGGTGTAGCAGGGGAGGAGGGAGGTGCCCAAGGCTGTAATATTGCTGCCCTCCCTCCCCCCCTTTATATAGGCCCCCTGGGAGGGGGGGCGCCGGCCTGGAACCCATCTGGAGGGGGGCGGCGGCCAGGGGGTAACTTACCCCCCAAGTCAAGTGGGGCGCCCCCCACCCTAGGGTTTCCAACCCTAGGCGCAGGGGGGAGGCCCATGGGGGGCGCCCCAGCCCACTAAGGGCTGGTTCCCTTCCCCCTTCAGCCCATGGGGCCCTCCGGGATAGGTGGCCCCACCCGGTGGACCCCCGGGACCCTTCCGGTGGTCCCGGTACAATACCAATAACCCCTGAAACTTTCCCGGTGGCCGAAACTGGACTTCCTATATATAATTCTTCACCTCCGGACCATTACGGAACTCCTCGTGGCGTCCGGGATCTCATCCGGGACTCCGAACAACTTTCGGGTTTCCGCATACTCATATCTCTACAACCCTAGCGTCACCAAACCTTAAGTGTGTAGACCCTACGGGTTCGGGAGACATGCAGACATGACCGAGACGCCTCTCCGGTCAATAACCAACAGCGAGATCTGGATACCCATGTTGGCTCCCACATGTTCCACGATGATCTCATCGGATGAACCACGATGTCGAGGATTCAATCAATCCCATATACAATTCCCTTTGTCAATCGGTATGTTACTTGCCCGAGATTCGATCGTCGGTATCCCAATACCTTGTTCAATCTTGTTACCGGCAAGTCTCTTTACTCGTACCGCAATGCATGATCCCGTGACTAACGCCTTAGTCACATTGAGCTCATTATGATGATGCATTACCGAGTGGGCCCAGAGATACCTCTCCGTCACACGGAGTGACAAATCCCAGTCTCGATCCGTGCCAACCCAACAGACACTTTCGGAGATACCCGTAGTGCACCTTTATAGTCACCCAGTTACGTTGTGACATTTGGCACACCCAAAGCACTCCTACGGTATCCGGGAGTTGCACGATCTCATGGTCTAAGGAAAAGATACTTGACATTGGAAAAGCTCTAGCAAACGAAACTACACGATCTTTTATGCTATGCTTAGGGTTGGGTCTTGTCCATCACATCATTCTCCTAATGATGTGATCCTGTTATCAACGACATCCAATGTCCATAGTCAGGAAACCATGACTATCTATTGATCAACGAGCTAGTCAACTAGAGGCTTACTAGGGACACGTTGTGGTCTATGTATTCACACATGTATTACGATTTCCGAATAACACAATTATAGCATGAACAATAGACAATTATCATGAACAAAGAAATATAATAATAACCATTTATTATTGCCTCTAGGGCATATTTCCAACACCATCTTCATCAACAAAGCATCCAAGACCCTCGCGAGGGTCCAAGCCTCGCGAGGCGGACGACGCAAGACCTCCTCTGGAGTAGCATAGCCAGGTAGGCTCACGAGGAGCGGAGATATCAAGGCGGGGCAAACCTCACGAGGCTCTCGTGACGTGAGCCATGACGCACGTCACCAGGCGCGCGGCAGGCAGGCACCAGCGCACGCAGTGTCCTTATTTCCTCTTTGGTGCTAAGGAGGCCAACGCAGGCGAAGAGTACCGAGGCATCAGGCAAAGTTTGCTATATTGGTTTAGCGAGACCAAGACCAGAAGGACGGCAAGACGGAGGTCATCGTGGAGCCCAAGGCAGCGTCACCACCAGAGCTTTTCGCAGGCGGAGACCGATTTTGTCAGGATAGCTTGTACTGGTTGTCCGCCTTCAAATTTGCCAGCCATTGTGGCTCCCTTCCCGCTCGATATTTGGGAAGAGGACCAGGGCCTATATAAGTAGAGCTAGCCACCATAGTAGAGGCATCTCATCTTAGCTTGATCCAACCCGATCGAGAGCCTACTCATAAGAACACCTCAACCTCAGGAGGCTGTTCTTCCCTTGTACTGTTCATCATCAGCCCTAGAGGCAATCCACCACCACCACACTGGAGTAGGGTATTACACCACAACAGTGGCCCGAACCAGTATACACCTCGTGTCTTTCTGTGTTGCGAGTTCGTCGAGTTCGTCCGCGAGATCTTAGTGAGCTAGGGCATAGATCGGTAGGAGGGAAAGACTTCATGCGCACCCCAGTGTTCGAACCTTAAGGGTTTGCCGGAACCCCACATCCGACATTTGGCGCGCCAGGTAGGGGTGCGCCGGAGCTCCTCTCCACCAACCTGTGCCCCGTGCCGCTACGCTTCGCCCCCATGGCAGGTGCCCCGCCATCCACCCCCGCGACCTACGTCGACAGCGGGGCATCTGGGTACCGAGCCCTGGCCCCCGCCCTGCGCCGAGCACGGTGGCCGACCAAGTTCAAGCCGGAGATGCCGCCGCGTTACGACGGCACGGCAGACCCGACGCCGTTCCTGCTGGCATACGAGGAGGCCGTCCTCGAAGCCGGAGGCGACGACAAGGTCATGGCCAATTGGTTCCCCATGGCCCTTGTCGGCGAGCCGCGCGCCTGGCTGCTCAACCTCCCGAGATCCACGGTGGCATCCTGGGGGGAACTCCGCAACCTCTTGACCGTGCGCTACGCGGTGCCGGCGCACCATGTAGTCGCGGCACGGCTGGGTGGCTCTCAAGCACCGCCTTTAGATTGCCACGTCAAACCTTTCTTCCGTCAGATTGGGGCGGCCTCCAAGCACCCGGGGGCTCCGCCGGGTTGGGCTGCGCCGGAGGCCGACCTCACCTTCGGCTCGGAAGACCACCCCGGCTCCACCGCCAGCTCCGGCATGCTCCCAATGCTCTGCATGCCCACCATCTGCAACGTGGTCGTCACCAAGACCCTTATCGACGGAGGTGCCGACCTCAACTTGCTCTCCGTGGAAGCCTTCAACCTCCTTCACATGCCGCTCGAGCGGCTCAACCTCAGCAAGCCCTTTTCAGGAGTGGGTGGTGGAACTGCCCACTCTCTAGGGCAGATCCGCCTCCCTGTCAACTTCGGCACGCGCGACAACTACCGCACTGAGCTGGTGGACTTCGACATCGCCCGCATCGGTCTCCCATACAACGCCATCCTCGGGTATCCAGCTCTCGCTTAGTTCATGGCGGCGACCCATCCGGCCTACAACCTCATGAAGATGCCAGGAAGCAAGGGCGTCCTCACCATCAAGGGGGACACTAAGGAGGCCGTGACGGCACTCAGGCTCGCCTTCAAGACCGCGGTAGCAGCACAGCCGGCCGGCGCCGGTACCCACGAGGCCAAGGAGGCCGCGCCTACCAAGAAGAAGCAGTTGTTCACCCAAGACAAGGCGGAAACCAAGAAGGTGCCAGCCAACGAGGACGGGTCTTCAGGGGCCACCTTCACCATAGGAGCCAGCCTTGACCCGGGCCAAGAAGAAGCCTTGGTGAGGTTCTTGCGCGCGAACAAGGAGATATTCGCGTGGGAGCCCGATCAGCTGGTAGGGGTCCCGAGAGAGGTGATCCAGCATCATCTGAGGGTATGCCCGAACATACGCCCCATGAAACAGCGAGCCAGACGGCAGTCCACTGAGAAGCAGGCCTTCATCGTCCAAGAGACACGCAAATTGGAGGCGGCAGGCGCCATTCGAGAAGTTCGATATCCCGAATGGATGGGAAACCCTGTCGTAGTGCCAAAGAAAGGCGGGAAGGAGCGGATGTGCGTCGACTTCACCAACCTTAGCAGAGCCTGCCCCTAAGATCCGTTCCCGCTCCCGCGCATCGACCAGATTGTCGATTCCACCGCCGAGTGCGACTTGCTGTGCTTCCTGGACGCGTTCTCAGGGTATCATCAGATCAGGATGGCGGTGGAAGATGTGGAGAAGACAGCTTTCCTAACACCATGCGGGGTGTACTGCTACACCTGCATGCCCTTCGGGCTGCGCAACGCAGGCGCCACCTTCCAGCGGTTGATGCACATCGCCTTGGGGCGGCAACTCGGTAGAAACACAGAGGCCTACGTTGATGACATAGTGGTCAAATCTCGCGAGGCGAGGACATTGATTCAAGACTTGGAGGAGACCTTCGAGAGCTTGCGCCAAGTGAACTTGAGGCTTAACCCAAAGAAGTGTGTGTTTGGCGTCCCCTCCGGCAAGCTATTGGGGTTCCTTGTATCCCACAGAGGGATCGAGGCGAACCCAGAGGAGATCAAGGCCATTGAAGACATGAGCCCACCAGAGACCCTCAAGGAGATGCAAAAGCTAGCAGGGCGGGTGACCGCGTTAGGGCATTTCATCTCCAAGCTAGGCGAGCACGCCTTACCCTTCTTTAAGCTCATGAAGAAGAAGGGCCCGTTCGAGTGGACCCCGGAGGCCGACCGGGCCATCCAAGACCTCAAGAAATACCTCACCAGCCCCCCGGTGATGGTGGCACCGCGGCCTCTTGAGCCTCTGGTGCTCTACCCTGCCGCCACCCCGTACTCCGCCAGCACGGCGCTGGTGGCGGTTCAGGAGGAGCGCCAAGACAAGGGTGTGCCGCGCCAAGCCAGAGCTGATGCAGCGCGGGGTCAGGAAGGCGCAGCAAAGCCATCAGCGGCGGAAGACCAAGCTCAGCAGGGCAACATCGCAGAAGCTCCTGAGGACGGTCAGGTCTCAGGAAACCCACCACCTCAGGATATGCCACAATCTCCGCAGGACCCAAGCCTCGACAGTGTGCCAGCCCTCGTCGAGCACCCGGTGTACTTCGTCAGCACGATACTATGGGACGCGAGGGCGTGCTACCCCATGCCACAAAAGCTCCTGCTCGCACTCTTGGTGGCCTCGCGCAAGCTGCGTCACTACTTCCAGGCCCACCCCATAAAGGTCGTCTCAGCCTACCCATTGGAGCGGGTGTTCAGGAGCCCTAACTCAGCCGGAAGGGTCGCTGAGTGGAACATCGAGTTGCAAGCATTCCAGTTGGAGTTCAGCACTACCAGGGTCATCAAGGGAGCCGCACTCGCCGATTTTGTGGCAGAATGGACAGATGCCCCGGCTCTTGAGGAAGGAGAAGACCGGTCCACCTCCCCAAGAAGCGAGGCACCAGACGGCTGGGTCATGTATTTCGATGGCGCCTTCGCGCACCAGGGCGCGGGGGCTGGAGCAGTGCTCATCTCGCCCACTCAAGACAAGCTCTACTACGCCGTGCAACTCTGTTTTCAGCACGGCGAGAAGGTCTCCAACAACATCGCAGAATACGAAGGCCTCATAGCTGGCCTGAAGGCTGCGGCGGCTCTAGGGGTGAAGCGCCTCACCGTCAAAGGCGACTCGCAGCTCCTCGTCAACTTCTCCAACAAGGTGTACGAGCCGAAGGACGAGCACATGGAGGCCTACCTCGCGGAGGTGCGCAAGATGGAAAAATAGTTCTCGGGCCTGGAGCTGCAACACGTGCCCCGGGGCACCAACAAGGAAGCCGATGACATCGCCAGGAGAGCATCCAAGCGGCAACCGCAAGAGCCCGGCATCTTCGAAGAGCGGCTCTTCAAGCCATCAGTTATGCCACCTCTTTCAAGCATGACTCAGCCTCGGGAGGAGCTCCCACAGCCCCCGGCCACGGGAGCCCCAGCATGTGGCCCGACCTCAGGAGCTCGGCTGCTCTTGGCGCTCGAGCCCCAGGAGGATTGCTGGATCAAGGAATTAAAAGAGTACCTGATGCACGAGACGCTGCCGGAGAAGGAAGAGGACGCGGAGCGCGTGGCCCGGCAAGCCACGACATACTGTATCCAATACGGCGAGTTATACAGGAAACAACCGAACGATGTCACGCTCCGCTGCATCTCCAGCGATCAAGGAAGGGAGTTGCTGATTGACATACACGGCGGTGACTGCGGATACCACTCGTCGTCACGGACCCTCGTCGGCAAGGTGTTCTGCAGTGGGTTCTATTGGCCTACAGCACTCAACGACGCGGCCGAGCTGGTGAAGTCCTGTGAAGCTTGCCACTTCCACGCCAAGCAAATCCATCAGCCTTCTTAGGGCCTCCAAACCATCCCGCTCACATGGCCGTTTACGGTCTGGGGGCTGGACATCCTAGGCCCGTTCCCCTGGCGCCAGGGGCTACCGCTATCTCTATGTCGCCTTCGACAAGTTCACCAAGTGGGCGGAAGTGGAAGTCGTCCGTACCATTCCAGCCGGCTCTACTGTCAAGTTCATCAAGGGCCTCGTGAGCAGCTTCGGGGTCCCCAACCGCATCATCACAGATAACGGTTCGCAGTTTACTAGCAACCTCTTCAAAACCTACTGTGCTAACCTTGGAACGCAGATCTGCTACGCTTCAGTGGCCCACCCCAGGAGTAACGGTCAGGCCGAACGCGCTAACGCGGAGGTCCTGAGGGGCCTCATGTGACAGCCTGATTTTTGGCCCTTTCTTTTTCTTTTGTTTTTCTGAAGTTTTTGCTTGAGTTTTCTTTTTCCATGGCCTTGTGGTCTGGAAACTGAAGAAGATGAACTCTTCTTTGCTTCCAAAGTGGCTTGTCATTCCCAAATCCTTCCCTAGACCCTGTCATTTTCATCCTAGCCCAACTCCCAATATTCTTTTTATTGGGGATATTCCTTTTCTATTAAAGGAATAACTCAAATTGCCCTAGGTTGTGAAGCAACCTTTATTTCCATCACTCCTAAAATTCCCAAATAACTCTCATAAATTGTTTGGGTCATATCTTTCTCAAATATAGAAAAATACTTCATTTGTCATGTTTATCATCATGCTCAAATAATTCATTTCCTATTCTGCCCTAAATGGCACATTGTGAAGCAAGTGCTATTTTACTTTTCCCAATTAACCTCAAACTCCTTGGACACCTTTTACTGTCCATATAATTGCCACATGCCAAAGTGCAACCTCACTTGCCTAGTAAATATTCCTGAGCAATTTTTCAAAGTTCCTGTCTGAGGGAACTGGTTGTCAAGGAAGTACAAGCTAGGCATATCCAAATGAGTTGCAATTTTGCATGATCCCTCATATCATCATATCATAGCTCTGCACCAAATTAGAGCTCATGTCATGCCTCCATGTGAGCTCATCTTCAATTCTTCGATTCTGTCCAAAATTTCAGTTTGTGAAGCAAGTATATGTTATCTTGCTCCATTATGGCTGCCAATTTTTCTAGGCCTTCTGTTATCCATATAACTTACCTCCACCCATTTTGGGCATGTTTCATCAAGCCATTATTTCTCTAGAATTTTTTCAAGTTTCTGTCCAGAGGAGATGTTTGTGAAGCAAGTACCAGTTTGGCTTGGCCAATTGGTATGAGACTTTTTGAGCATCTTCATAGGACCAAATGACTCTGCCTTGCCAAATTTGAGCTCAAGTTGATGCTTCATCAGAGTGCATCATCCAAATCTTGATTCTGGACCATATTTGGCAGTTGCAAAGCAACTTTGTTAAATCTTGATCCAAACCCCTCCATAGTTACCAGGATGTAAGTCCTTCTTTACCTCAACCTCCCAGACGACTCCATTTGACCCAATCACCTCCCTGTTGAGCAGCAATACACGATCAAGTTTACTGTAGTAAACTTCAGGTGTTAACTGCAATTTAACCATGTCACTTTTAACCAAACTACCACCGCAGTTGCAACCTCCCCAGGAAGGACAAGCCCCCAGACATTGTTTGGCCGGCCGTGTGCCACCGTGTGCACCAGTGCACGCGGTGATCATGAGCTTTGGCATGCAATGCGCGCGCTCTGCTGGCGTTGGCCGCGTCCAGGGCGTCTTCTTGCTCGGGCCCCTCTCCCTCTCGTCGCCTTTGCACTCGTGAGCCTGTCCAGCAGCTGGCCTGCGTCGTCGCCGTCCTCATGGAGCCCTCTTCCCCTCCATCAGCCCCTCCGTCAGCTCTCGTCCCCACGCGCCCACGGGAAGCATGTAGCCGACCGGGCATTTATGGCGTTCGGCCTCTTCTCCTCTTGTCCACGAGCTCGGCCTCGTCTCCGTGAGCCCTGCCCTTCGTCCATTCCCTCTCCGTCGCCTTCCCCAAGCTCATGCGCATGCACACGCGTCCGCGGCGCCGGCCGCGTGTCCGCGGCGACGACAGCGCGGCACCTCGCCCCGCGGCTATATAAGCCCACCTCGAGGCCGTTCGACCTCACCACCAGCCCACCTCACTCCCAGCAACCTCCCCATCCATTCGCCCGAGCCTCTGGAGATCTATTGCTCCACCATTACCGCCATGGCCGCGGGCCTCCTCATCCTAAATTCGCGGCCACCAGAGCCCTACTCTTCCCCTAGCCACCACCCTCGGTTTCCCCGGAGTCCGGCAAACCTCCCTACCCTCTCTCCACCTCGCCGGAGCACCCCTAGGGCCGTGCCCCGAGAACGGCCGCCGCTCTCTGCCGCCTCCCTGTCGCCGTGAGCCCCGTCGCCCCTGGTCCTCCAAGGCGCCCTTTTCTCGTCTGGGTGGGCGCGGCACTCCACCCCGAACCGGCCGGTGCTCCCGCCTGAGCCTGGGACGGCCGGAGCTGCCCGCCCCGTCGCCGGTCTCCTCCCTGCCTCCCTCCTCTGTTTCCATCGGGGCGCAGTGAGGAGGAGGAAGAAGACAGGAGCCTGGCGGGCCCCATCTCCCAGCGGCCCCACCTGTCGGCGGGTAGGCGTTGACCCCGCCTGCCTAGATGGATAAGTGATGGGCCCCACCGCCCGTGGGACCCGCACGTCAGCGTCACACGCCTCGGTCCCGCCTTGGCTTACTGGATTAAGTGGAGGCGTACTCGGTTGAGTACGTTTTCACCTTCGGGAAAGCGCATTTTCCCTCTGCTTCAGCTCAAAGTACGCTTTCTTTTACTGAAAGCGTATTTCCTCTCTGTTTCAGCCCAGAATGCATTTTCTTAATCAGAAAGCGTATTTCTAACTTTGCGCCTGTGTCTTATCCACTCAGGGACTTGTTTGTGATGATATTTTTGCAGAAAAGTCCCTGAACTTCAACCCCTCATATCTTTTTAACCACAATTCCAAATGAGGTGAATCCAAAGCCCACTTCTTCGTTTCATCGAGCCCGTTCTGTTGGTTTCATTTTAACTATGGTTTGACACTGTGAAAATGACCTTTTTGCCCTTGCACGTAAACAGCCCCTCCGACAGAGAACTGTTTCCGGCAAGTCTTTCCGCGGCTTCACCGCACTTCTCCCCGGTGCCTTCTTCATCCCCAGGCAAGCCACAATACCCAATTGCATGATAGTCATGCAGTAGCCATGGTTTTCAACTTGAATATTGAATAAATGTTTGCTTGTTTAAAAGATGGTTATCGTTGTTTCGGTAATGCTTTTGGGTTAGTGCTTACTTTCTTGCTATGTTGCCATGCACCTAGTTGTCATGCCCTACTAGTTGCTAGTGTTCCTTCATATGCTTATGCTTGCTAGTAGTACATGTTGATGTTGGTGATGGTCTTCGGTGCATGACAGCTATCTGTCCCGAGTACTGTTCTTATACATGTTCTATTGCATCCAGTTGGTTAAATGCTTGCATGATAGCACTGTTGATATGTTCTTGCATGCTATTTATTGTTGATGCTAGTGGTCATGTTATGTTATGAGTAGTGTTGCACTTGTAATATTTATGCTCGTCATTATGCCATGTTCAGTTGGATATGATTCATTGTTGATATGGTGTATAGTTATGTTGTACCCTCATGATTATGTTGATATCATGCTCATGCATTGTAAATGCATCATGTTACTTTATCATGGCTCAGCATATTGCATTCAAGTTAACCGGATTTAATTGAACTTGAACAACTGTTGGCTGAGTCATGGTGCCACCAGATCGAAACTGACCAGTGCAACCATGCTTACCTTATGGGAAGGTCCTAACTGGGTCTATTGTCGTGCATCTCGCCGGTGCCTCCCACGAGTGAAGGTTATGGGCGTGCTTACCCTGATCAGGTAGGCAGACATAACCTTGTGTGTTCGTTGTTTTTAGTTTTATGGATCCAGTCCCCGAGTGGGAGTGTTTTGACCACGACGGTGGTCGGGGTGTCTTTGGTAGACACGGGGCCACCCAGGACTAGCCCGTTGGGGATTTGGTCAGAGTGGCCGGGAGAATGTCACGGCAGTAGATCGGTTTTGTCGGAACGCCGTTGGTCCACCCGAATGGGAGTGCGAGGCCATGGGTTCCGTAGTGTGGGTACAGTGTACTAACCTCTGCAGAGTGCATATTAAATCTATCGATAGCCGCGCCCGCGGATAAGGGCCCAGTTCATGTCGGTCCCACCGTGAGTCAACAGTATTAATAATAACTTGATTAATAACAACCCCGGTTTGATGATGAGATAAGTTGGTTGTGATCGCCGTAAGGATCATGGGCCAAATATTGGTCGTGGTTGTGATCGCCGAAAGGATCACGGTGGTATCAAGGATACCGAGTTATTGTATATTCGCGATGTTGTGCGAGAATCATGGGTAAAGATCAAGCTCCTTGTGGTCATTTAATGATTACTACGGTATTGTTTTTTTTTACTGTACACAGTAGGGCAAAACCCCACTGCAATTTTTTTTATATAAATCTAAAAAAAGGTAAAGTCACAGAAAGGAACCAGAGTACAAAAGGCTTGAGATAAGCCAAGAAGGAAGAACAAAAGAAATAGGAAAGAAAGAAAAAACAACTAAACAACTAAGGAAAAAACAAGGATTACAGCACAAGATTATCCAGCCAAAAACAGTATGCTCCAGCATAGCTCTTTTTAATTCTGTATCTGAGAAGAGAGAGCTCCTCTCTGAAGATGGCTTTCCACCTTTGAATGCTGGGTTGAATTGCTTGGAAGATCATGTTGTTCCTGGAGATCCAAATAGCCCAAGAGGCAAGGATGACTATCTCCATGAAGAAAGGAACATGAAGTTTCTGCTTGAGGTCAAGAAAAGCTTCCATGATTGAAACATTTGCCTGTCTTGAAGGGCAGATCAGATCCCAACACTGTGCAGCAAAAGGGCAAGTCCAGAAAAGGTGCTGGAGAGTCTCTTCCAGTGGGCAATTGTTGACAGCACAGTTATAGTTGCCCAGCTGAAATGATTTCCTTCTCAGAAGATTTCTAGTATTGAGCCTGTCATGAAGTAGTCTCCAAAAGAACACCTTATGTTTTGGCTGACAAGAACTGCTCCAGATCCAATTGAACTGCTGTGGCACAACTTTAACTCCCATCAGCACTTTGTATGCCTTAGCCACAGAGAATTGCTCAGTTCCCCAGATGTAGCTCCATGTATCTATGCAATCCAAAGTATCAGAGGCCCTTAAAGTAATGCAGATGTGAAAGCTTGCACAGTCAGAGGCAGATGAAATAGGTCCTCTAAGTATTCAGTTTGGAGAAAGGTGTGAACAATAGCATCCTTGTTTTTCACAAATGAGAATAGGTGCGGGAACATGTCTTGCAAGCAGTGTGAGTGCCAAAGATCAGTCCAAAAATAAGCACTCTTTCCATCACCTATGTTGCATCTGGCCAAGGATTTATAGTTATCAATCAGCTTAAGGTTTGCCTTCCACCAAAAAGATCCCAGCCAGCTATTACCAGGTAGAGAATCATTGCTGTAGTAAGATTCCCAAATCAGATTGACCCAGGGAATATTGTGTCTGTTGTAGAACTTATGCAGGTTCTTGAGAAGCAATGCTTTATTCTGGACAAAAATATCAATCACTCCTAACCCACCTTGATTTTTAGGTCTACACACAGTACTCCATGCCACCATGGCAGGTCTATGGTCCTCCAAATCAGGGCCTCTCCAAAGACAATGTCTCAAGTACTTTATGGCTTGGGTTTTGACGGTAACAGGCACATCAAGGCATCCCATGAGATATATCAATAAAGAGTTGAGGACAGATTTCACAAGCAATAATCTCCCAGCCTAAGTCATGAAGGTGGACAAACCCACAATCTTCTTCTGCAGTCTTGTGACAAGGGGAAAACATTGTTCAACAGTAGGCTTATGGAGGCCTAGGGGTACTCCCAAATACTTGATTGGAAAAGATTCCTTCTTGCAATGAAAAGTATTTATTAAAATCTCCATCTTCTCTTCTGTCACATTTATTGGAATCATACTTGATTTATTGTAGTTCACTTTCAGTCCTGTGGCATCAGCAAAAGTATTGAGAAGGGCTTTGAGGCAATGTAATTGCTTTGCATCTACTTGCATAATAACCAAGGTGTCATCAGCATACTGGACAATTGGAAAATCAGGGCATGACTCTACTTGCAAGGGAGAAGTTACCAAACCCAGGTGCATTGCCTTACTGAGAATTGTCTGAATTAGATCAGCAGCCAGCACAAAGAGAAGAGGGGACAGAGGATCCCCCTGCCTTACACCTCTAAGGCAATAATTTTTTTTCCAGGAACACCATTTAGTAGTATAGCAGAAGATGCAGAAGTAAACAATAATTTGATCCAAGTAAGCCATCTGTCCCCAAAGCCCTTTGCTTTTAAAATATCCAGCATAGCCTGATGTTCAATGGTGTCAAAAGCCTTTTCAAAATCCAATTTCAGAACAATGATTTCCTCTTTTGACTTATGACATTGGTGCAAATACTCATAAGCCCACCCCAAACAGTCATGAATAGATCTTTCTTTAAGGAATCCATATTGGTTGATGTGTACCAATTGCAGAATCACCTTTTGCAGTCTATTTGCCAGCAACTTAGTAACAATTTTCAGACAGCTGTTCAGTAAAGAGATAGGCCTAAAATCATTTGCAGTCAATGGAGAGTTACCCTTTGGAATGAGAGTTATAAAAGAAGTGTTCAAACTCTCAAGGGAGATGTGTCCTGCATGAAAATCATAAATGAATTTGAGCACATCTTCTTTAATAATATCCCAAGAAGACTTGAGGAATTCATTGTTAAAGCCATCAGGGCCAGGAGACTTGTCATTTGGGAGAGCATGGACAACAGCTTCAATTTCTTCAGCAGTAAAAGGCAATTCCAGATTAGCAAAAATATCTGAATGCTGTCTCTGCCCATACAAAGAAACCAGATCAAAGTGCATTGTGGTTTCTTGGGATGTGCCCATTCTTTTCTTGAAAGCATCCAAGAGAATAGCAGCTTTACCACCATGATCTGAGATCTCCATTTGGTCCTCATTGTGAAGAATAGCAATATGGTTATGCCTGTAATTGATGGAAGCTTTTGTGTGAAATTTTTTTGTGTTTTCATCTCCAAACTTCACCCCCTTGATTTTCCCTCTCTGCTTCCAATAAATCTGTTGGTTCCTCAGTAAAATAAGCAGTTGTTCTTTAAGAATAGCTCTGCAGCTCCATTCATGAGTATCCAGTTCTCTAAATTCCTTAAAGAAATCCCACATGAAGAGTAGTTCATTTAACTTTGCAATTGTAGATTTCAGACAGGACAGAGATTTAGCCCACAGCTTCAAAGCTCTTCTTAAAATCTTGAACTTAGCATTCAAAGACTTAACAGAATCAAGGTTTCCATTTGGGATGCTCCAAGCAGAGGCAACAACTTGTTTGAAATCAGAATGATGCAGCCAATAGTTCTCAAACCTGAATACTCTTGCCTTTGGAATAGAAGTGCCAATTTTAATTACACGGGGCAAGTGATCAAATATAGGTTTTGCAAGTGGTAGTACAATTGTATTAGGGAAAGAAGTCATCCAGGAGGCAGAAGTGAAAAACCAGTCAAGTTTGACCAACAAAGGATCATGCTGCATGTTACTCCAACTGAACTTTCTACCATGCAAAGGTAATTCAACCAAACCTTGGTTACTAATGGCCTCATTGAACATAAGCATATCATTAACATCTCCCCCAGGTCTGTTCCTATCTGATGGAGCCCTCATAAGGTTGAAATCACCCATTAATATCCAGTCAACATCATCAGGCATGTGAATATTTAGAAACCAGTGAATAAACTCCATTTTGTCTTGAGGATCACATGGGCCATAGATATTTGAAAGAATCCAAGACTAATTGGAAAGCAAACTGGTGAACTGCATGGAAAGTGAGAACCTGTTTTGTGCAATGATCTCCCCAGAGAATTGTGAGCCATTCCAGGCCACAAGAAGCCCCCCAGAAGCTCCAACAGAGGGGAGGAAGGCAAAGTTATTAATTTTAGAGGGGAAGAATTTTTTTAAGTAGGCAGTGTCAAAGGTCTCTCTTTTGGTTTCTTGAAGGCACACAATATTACAATCACTCTCATCAATCTTCTGTCTTAAAGCCAAGCATTTGTCCTCAGAGTTCATACCTCTAATGTTCCAATTTAAGATATTCTAGTTTCTGTTGTTGTTATTCATGGAAACAAAAAAAGATTTTGTACCAGAGAGCAAGCACCACCACTTGATCATCATCCAAGAAGGAAAGAAGCTGGCATAATGCCCTGATCCAGAACATAACATAATTCCAGCAGTGCAACCAAAGATGACACATGAAAAGACTAGCAGGAAAGTACAGCCACAGGCATACAAGGTTCAGAAAGCACCAAGACCCAAGTCTTACAGTTGGCAAAAGCAGCAACAAACTAAGAGGTGTGGGACTACAGACACAATCCCACCACACAACACTCCAAGAGGGGTCTCTAAACATTAAGAAGAGGTGGTAGCATGTCCTTCTGCTTTGGCCAAGGGCACCTTGTCCAAAACCTCCTCATCCATTCTCTTGGGCTTCTTGGCCAGCATGTCCTCCAGCTCCCCCTCAGAAACCTTACAGAAAGAGGCAGTGAGATTTTTAACAACTGATTTCTTAATGATGGGAGGGGCAGCATTGCAAGGTAAGCAATTATTATTAGGGCAAGAATTTCTCTTGTAACCAGCATTGTCTTTCTGAATTCTGTCACTTCTTCTTACCTCTGTTTCCACAAGTGGAGTTTTTCCACTTCTCCTCTTCCTTAAGTTTTCCTGGCCAAAAGGTTGCAGCAAGGCCTGTGACTCTACATCATGCAGATTTGCAGCTACCCCAATATTCTCTTTACCCTTGTCTTGTACACCTTCCTCCATGACCTGACAGATTGGTGCATGAGAGGTAGGACATTTGTCAGGTATATGGAACAGAAAAGCTTGGTCCATATTTTCCACAGCAGTGAACAGATCCCACATTCCAGATTTTAACATATTGACAGTCCAGGAAAACTTATCAGGGGACAGGGAGCAAGTGGACAATAAAATTAAACCAACTTACTGGAATGTTGGTAGAGAAAGAGCTCCTGTTGTCCAATGCTTGCTCTTTAAAGTGCTGCTTCCACAGTAACAGGCCTTCTTCAGAAACAGATAGTTCAGTGTTAGCAGTGGCAGCCATCTGAATACTTTTCAGACCAAGGAGGGAAGGTGCCATGTTAAAGTGATCATTGATTTGATTAACCCAGTTACCTTGGAGACCTGACTGGAGGTCCTTTAAATTCTCCACAGGCTGTAGACTTCCTCTAGCAGTAATAACATGTTCAGCATTGTCTTTCAAGACTTGAGCTGAAGATCCAGCAGTTGTCATAGGAAGATCAGAGAACATGACAGGCTCCAAGGCAGCTTCCAGAAGTGCAGGTTGGTCAGAAGCGACCTCCAAAGGAGGAGAAACATCAGGAGCAGCCTGTGCTGCAAGAGGGGCAACATGTTGCAGTGGATTTGCAGGAGGCTGATCATGCAAAGCAGCCATTTCCTGGTTTTGCTCCTGCAATACAGGAGGCTCCACATCATCTGACTGGTAAGCTTGAATTATGTTCTGCAGTCCAGTAGCCATCACAACAGCATCAGGTTGGGCAATTGCAGGCATATCAGCCCTAGCATGAATGGCTTCCACAGTAGCTGAAGGTAAAAACATATGAGAATTGTCTCCTTCAGAAAAAGACATGCCTGAAGAGAAACTGCTATTACTGGGAGCTGGAAGCAGCTTCTCACCATCTGCCCAGGCCATTTCCTCCTGCTGTACAGCATCCAGCAGATCTTCCAACTCAGCATTAGGAACATGCTGATGGTTATCGTCCCAATTATCCCAGTTTGCAGCAACCTGAACATCCATCTCATTATTTATGGCGGCAACAACATGCAAACCCTCAGCAGGCACAGCATTCTCGGGTAAAGGGTGCGGGTCCTCATTAGCAGGAGGCAAAGGATCCTCATCTGCAGGTCCTCCACCAAGGAGCTCACTGGCTAGCACTTCGATGGAGGAAGACCAGCCGTCTCCCTCAAATTCATCCCCTTCAGACCAACGCAAACTTTTTGGGATGGTATCCAAGTTCAGAACTCTTGCCTTGACCACAATGTGACCCATGTGGTCGTCCTCCTTGACCCAGGAAATCATGCGGCCAAACTTACTAACATCACAAGCAAGATCTTCAGTGGTGCGGAAATCAAAAGGGACTCCCGTCAGAAGCAACCACACCACTCTGTTAAGATGAACCCTCCTGTGATTCCTTCCCGCATCATGCCTCGCAAAGCTAATGAACACATCTCCAAACTCGTGGGGGCTATCAAGGACCAACTTGTCCCTATCCCTAACCCGCGCGAGACGAACATATGCTTCACCGAACGGACACCGCTGGATATCTCGCAGTCCCAGCTGTCTATGCTCCACAATAAAATCCTCAAGAACATCTCTTACATTGGAGAACGGAGCATCTGCAGGGAGAGGGTGGATGGTCACAATCGCCCAGTCCTCATGACGACGAGGGCGCTGCGGAAGCACCACCCGAGCCACACCATTGCGCCCAGGAACCTGTTGAATGTTGAAGCCTTGTGGCACAAAGGGGCGTGGGTCGATCGGGATGTTGGCCATCGGCGTCGCCGAAGAACGCGAGATCACCGGCGAAGGGAGGCGCAAAGCACTAGAAGCAGAGCTTGTGCACAGAGGTGAGATAGAGGAACAGAGCGGAGAAGTTGAGGAGGCAAGGGGGCGACGAGGCTGGAAATTAGGAAAAGATCCCAAACAAAGCTCACTAAAAGAGGAAACGAGCGGAGGCTCGCGGGCTGGGCCAACTAATTGGAACCAGTCATGGACCGCATCTAGGTCCCAGGCCACAGACGATGGGCTGGGGAAAGTGTCAAACCGGAGGTAAGGAAAAAGCCCAGGTAGGCGAAAGGCATTGCACTCCTTAGCAAAATGGCCCAACTTGCCACATGCGTAGCACTGAAAAGAGGAATTTGAGCGAGCCAGATTCCCGCCCGACGAACCCGCAGCGAGATCCTCGCCCGAAGAGTGAGTAATGGGAAATGAGTGCACATTATTGCCCGAGGCCACATTACTGGTGACGGTCGGAAACTTCGCTAACCGAGCAAAAACCGACTGCCGTGGTTGATCGCCGGAAAAACTACCGGCGGCCGAGCGTGGGCGTGATCCAGACCTGACCAAAGTCCAAGAATCTTCTTCCTCGCGATAAAAAAGTTGTTCTTCACGTAAACAGTTCGGACCTCCAAAACCCCAAAGATTGAACACTAACTCAAAATCTTTCTCAACCACCCGCCCTTGATTATAAATTTCAAAACCCACTGCTTTGGAGGCAACCGAAAACTTGAAGGATCTGTCCTTGAGATGTAGCACACGAAACCCCTGTGGATAACCACCAAAGCAAGATTGCAACGTGATACTGACTGTGTGACAATCCAACCGAAATCGAGCACGGCAAAAGGAAACCACCAAAGTGAATTCACGTTGACGAAAGCCAGGTGAAAACACCACCGGATGACCAAACTTTTGTCTCATAGAGAGCTGAAAATCTTTACCTCGAGCAACGTTGAGAGAGGGAGGATCCATGGCCACGGAGGGCCAAAAAACTACCCACAAAGGGCCCAGAGACAGCCAGGTGGACGGATGGATGGTGGCCGCCGGCGCCGGAGTGGCAGCCGGCGGGAGGAGGGGTGGCCGCCGGGGCCGGAGTGGCCACCGGCGGGGAGCGCCTAGGGAGCGCCTAGAGAGAGCCTAGGTAGGGCCTATCTATTCACTTTATACCAAGCTTGATTTGATCCTGAGATAATCGTGTGATGTCCGAGGTTGGTAAGTGAGGCATGTGATGGTTATGTAGTGACCCGAGCAAAATAAATAATGCATATAGTGTCATCATGTTGTATGCTAGTATCGTCAGACTCATATGCTCATGCTATGCTCATGTTGTTCTAGTTGTATCGTGTTCATGTTGCCTTTGGATTTTTAGTGGCTATTATGATTATTTTCATGATGGTACCTAGTATTATTTTGGGAGTATTACTTTGGGTGTCATGTTGTTCAGGTCATGTTGTTATGAGGATCTCATGTTAATTCCTGCTTAACCTGTAATTACCGTACCGGCTGTTAAAATTAGGTCTACTTGCCTAGGACTTGATCTTGGTACCAATCCATAACGATCAAAGTCGAATCGTGAGCCAAGAAACTGCTCGAGTTTTAGCAAAAGCTGCCCTACGAGGTCGCATTGATTGGTTGAAAGGCTTGAAAGAAAACGTAGTTCTGGGGGGGATTGATTTACGTAATTGGAAGTAACCAATTAGGTTTACGACGAAACCTAGAAATCGATCACTGATCCAATTTGACTACCTCTACGGGATAGACCTCAACAGAAAACTGTTGAGTAACGGCAGCAAGTGATTGAGTTCCCATGCTGTTGTTTGTCTTGAATGCTTCTCGTTAACTGTGAGCTTGCAAGTACATTCAATGTACTCACCTGGCGTGTCATGCCAGCTTGCAGGTCGTGCCTGGATTGCATGCTTGTTTGCCACGGATTCTTTGTTTGCGAGCTAGGATAAGCGTTCCAGCCAGAGTCCCTGCGGATTGGAGTTCACCACCGTGTCGTTGTTCCGCTGCTAGAGTTATTCCGCTGCTTCGAGTTGTTCTGCTGCTTGCATAGAGCAACTGAGGATGGCGTAGTGTCGCCGTGCCGATGTATTCATTGTAATATCGGAGACCTTGTATTCATATTCGTGATATAATAGAAAGCTGGTTTGTTCTATGCTAAGCAGTGCCGTATTCCAGAAGACTTCTCCTCGATCTTTGGGCTGGAATACGGGGCGTTCCGGTTTTCTCTGAGCCGGGGTGCCACAACGCTTGGTATCAGAGCAGGTCTGGTTGTAGGATGCCTTAGCCTGCGCGAACGTTAGAAAGCGGTAGTATAGACCCCAGTTGGTTTGTTGCACTTGATTGTTGCATTTGTTTGTCGCATAGCATGCGTATAGATTATTATTTTGTCACTAATGGTTAATCTTGTGAGTGTAGGTGGCATCAGTTTCGATCCACTACCTGCACCATCTTTCATAGCATGCCTGCTCTTCGGTGTGATGCAACCACATCATCATCCAGGCTCTCCATCTCGTCCCGTTGGCAACCCTTGCTAATCTTTGTTATCAGAAAAGGGCAATGCTATTAAACCCAGTCTTCCACTGTTATCTTGCCCTGCATATCATTCTTTGGGCAGGTATGATTCCCTTCGTACGCTTGATGATGAGGAAGTCGTGACTTTTGTGTCTCGCTACTTGATCGTCAAGTCCGTTCTCACCTGTGTATCCATCCAGATCCGGCCACTGTTCAGCCAGTGCTTGGTGTAGCTTCGGTTATGCCAACTCCTTCCACACATGGATATAATTTTCATGCACACCTCCACAGCATATTAGACCGTAATACCGGAGTTTCCGCGCGATTTGTGTGCTTAGGTGTGCATGCATATTATGGTGTGAGTAGCAGTAATATGTGATGATTGCTTGATTAATTATATTAGTAGTATGTTTGTGTGCTTTTGTTTTAGTCGTTTCTTTTGTTTCTTTCTTTGGGCCTTCGGTGTTACAAATTTTTCCCCTATTAAAGTTGCTCGTCAGCCGACACCAGACCTGAAGAGTCAGCAAGAAATGCATATATTTGGAAACTCAGCTAAACAGAATGGAATTGTCAGCAGACTGCAGTGAAATTGGAAATAGCTCGTCTGAATACAAAAGAAAATCCTGGGTGAAATGTCAGTATAATGTTTGCATTAATGTGCACTCCTCACAACAGCATGGAATTCTCAGCCGACTGCATTCAGATTAGGGGATATCTGATCATGTTACTGAAAGTCAAGTCTCTCTCAGCGTGCACTCCTCATAGCAGAAATGATCAAATCAGCAAGAAGATAAATTGTGTGCAAGGTTGACAAAATATTATCAAAGGTATGGCTCAGATACAAGTTTAATTTTTCGTTGAGGATGATTTTGGAACCCGATGTACCTGGAAGCAAGCAAAAATATGGCATGTACTCAGAAAGGAGGATAGTCCTGCAAAACCCCGTTTCATACAAGAAATCAATAAAAAAATATTAAGATGGTTATATATGTGGAAATCGGTCCGCATATCACAATAAGAAGCTTCTGGTGTAAAAAACCCAATCTTCCCTCGCAAGATACCCGAAAAGCTTCCAAGGCAAGATTCATCTATCTTCTTCAGTATGATACATGGGTGATTTCCCGTACAAGGTACTCTACCTTCTTCAGTAAGCAACCACAAAAGATTCCAGCATAGGGTACTGAGTTTTCCCCGAGCAACGTCTTTAAGGGGGTAAGCTTCTGAAGCACGATACCCAGTCTTCTTCAGCAAGTTGTCCGATGAAAGTTTCAAGCACAAGCCAGACAATCTTCCTTAGTAAGACATTGGTACAAGGTAGTACGGTGTGAATTGACAGCATATGGCAGCGAATCCCAAGAATCAGATCCGCAACATTTTGGACAGAAGCAAGAATCAGTCAGAACTTGAGGGAAGTTGAAACTGCCATGTAATGGGGTACCCTATCAGAAAAATGAGGATAAGCTGCGATTGCCAAAAAAATTGCACCAACAATACCTATGGTGATACAGAAAAAAGGCAATATGACCCAACTCTTTCAGTCAAGGATCCAGACCAAGAAAACGATAATGAAGGAGCAAGACCAGTGATGTGGGTATGAAAATTGTGGCAAGACCCGCGTGGTGCAGAACCACCGTCAGTCAAGTCTGCAGATATTATCCTACAGGTCAAACTCTTATGTTAGCCACGACAGGCGACAATCAAATATTTGGTACGGATCCGATACTCAAGACAGTGGAACCAGTTAAGATGATTCAGAAACTTCCACGATAAGCTAGAAGCTGTCGGGAAAGCGGTTATGACCCAACTCACTGTTTGGAACCCGAAGGACCTGCATTTAGTGGAGAAACCCAATGCAAGGAGTTAGAGCTTGGGTGTCCACTAGAAAAAAAAATCTGATCACCACTTCATGAAAGATTGTCAGTGCTGGATGACACACCCAGTGGAAATCACTCTTGGATTTGGGAGACCGACATATATTTCAGTCATGAGAATCAATCATAGTCAGCTAAGTCAGCAGATCTGAAAAGAAATTGGAGCCTGTATAAGCATGAACAAGCAAGGTAAGATCTGTCAGAATATGGATATATTAAAGCAAACCACCCTAGGGCCAGTCAGATAAAAATTTAGTGGGAACAAAAATAACAAAAAGGATACCCGAGTTGGAAACGGTTTCCTTAAGTCAGTATCTTCATACTTGTTCCCTGAGCAACCAAATCTCGAGGACGAGATTTCTTTAAGGGGGTAAGGTTTGTGACAGCCTTATTTTTGGCCCTTTCTTGTTCTTTTGTTTTTCTGAGGTTTTTGCTTGAGTTTTCTTTTTCCGTGGCCTTGTGGTTCGGAAACTGAAGAAGATGAACTCTTCTTTTCTTCCAAAGTGGCTTGTCATTCCCAAATCCTTCCCTAGACCCTGTCATTTTCATCCTAGCCCAAATCCCAACATTCTTTTTATTGGGGATATTCCTTTTGTACTAAAGGAATAACTCAAATTGCCCTAGGTTGTGAAGCAAACTTTATTTCCATCACTCCTAAAATTCCCAAATAATTCTCATAAATTGTTTGGGTCATATCTTTCTCAAATATAGCAAAATATTTCATTTGTCATGTTTATCATCATGCTCAAATAATTCATTTCCTATTCTGCCCTAAATGGCACATTGTGAAGCAAGTGCTATTTTACTTTTCCCAATTAACCTCAAACTCCTTGCACACCTTTTCCTGTCCATATCATTGCCACATGCCAAAGTGCAACCTCATTTCCCTAGTAAATATTCCTGAGCAATTTTTCAAAGTGCCTGTCTGAGGGAACTGGTTGTGAAGGAAGTACAAGCTAGGCATATCCAAATGAGTTGCCATTTTGCATGATCCCTCATATCATCATATCATAGCTCTCCACCAAAGTAGAGCTCATGTCATGCCTCCATGTGAGCTCATCTTCAATTCTTTGATTCTGTCCAAAATTTCAGTTTGTGAAGCAAGTATATGTTATCTTGCTCCATTATGGCTGCCAATTTTTCTAGGCCTTCTGTTGTCCATATAACTTACCTCCACCCATTTTGGGCATGTTTCCTCAAGCCATTGTTTCTCTAGAATTTTTTCAAGTTTCTGTCTAGAGGAGATGTTTGTGAAGCAAGTACCAGTTTGGCTTGGCCAATTGGTATGAGACTTTTTGAGCATCTGCATAGGACCAAATGACTCTGCCTTGCCCAATTTGAGCTCAAGTTGATGCTTCATCAGAGTGCATCATCCAAATCTCTGGGCTGGAATACGGGGCGTTCCGGTTTTCTCTGAGCCGGGGTGCCACACCTCAAGACCAGGACCTTCAAGAAGAAGCTGGTGGCCTACGGCAGGGGCTAGCACGACGAGCTCCAGTCCGTGCTGTGGTACATCCAAACCACCGCCACCTAGCCAACGGGCGAGACTCCATTCTTCCTCATCTACGGAGCTGAAGCAGTCCTTCCTCACGAGGTCAAGCATCGCTCCGCACGGGTCCTAGCGTTCGACGAAACGCAGTAGGACGCCATGCGGGGGATGGATCTCGTGCTTGGGGAGGAACACCATCGTGAAGCCGCATTGAGGGTGGCAAGGTACCAACAAGCGCTGCGGCGATACCACTGCCGCAACATCCGCTCCAGGACGCTCGAGGCGGGTCCTCTCTAGAGAAGGGCTGCACTAGCTTTCGCCCATGTGGGAGGGCCCGTTCAGGGTCGTCCATGTTTCCAGGCCGGGTGCAGTGCGCCTGGAGACGCAGGACGGGATACCCATCCAGAACGCCTAGAACATCCAGCACCTCCGGAAGTTCTTCCCATGAAGCAAGGCCCAGAGCCTGTGAAGAAAGGCCCAGAGCATGTGAAGAAGGCCCGGTGCCTGTGAAGAATCGCCGCCCGTGACACTCTCACGTAATAATGAGTTGGGGTTGTACAGGCCCTGGGGCTCCCTCCCACGCCTAGTGGACAGCACTTAGCTCCGCGCTGGTGAGAAGACTTGAAGACTAGATTAGGTGCCGGACGCGGCTTTTCATTTGCTTTCCGTAGTTGGCTCGCATTTCCTTAATCAAAGTTTGCCTTTGGCGTTCCTTGCTGATTTGATTCCCTAGCCTTTTACCGCATTTTTCGGCTCTGGTTTGCTCGTGTTCTCTCTCTCGCATGCCTCGCGAGGGGGCTAGGCAGGTGCCCTCGCGAGCATTTTTCTTCTCTCTGCCTTCTCGCGAGCCATCCTCGTTCGAGCCTGAAAGTTGGCACATCTCTCCTAATCCATGCCCCTCGGGTACCGCGATACAAAGCGCCAAGCCGAGGCTTGGGTGGACGGCAAATCCTCTAGCGCACCCCCTAACATTTTTTTTGCAGTTTCTGAGCAAACGCAGACACCTCGTGAGGGAAAGGGCGTCCCAAACGCGCGAGGTTAAGTTATCTTTGCGCAAAATAACAACACGGCATGGGAATAACATGCACAGTGCATTAACCAAAGAACCATAGTTTGATACACGCCCCTCTGGGCCCATACTGGTTTCATTTTCTGATGTAGGAAAAAATAGAAAAGCTAAACAAAGCGGCGTTGCAGCAATCCGCGGAGGCAGGCCCTTAACGACGCCCCGAGCCTAGCCAGACCCCTCCTCGCGCTTCACGGAGGCGCGGCGACGAGATGACCCGCTGCCTCCTTCAAAGCGGGTGCGGTGGCGCGGCGGCTGGTGGTAGCCACCGCTGCTGGAGCTGTCACTGGAGGAAGAGCCGCCGTAGCTGGAAGAGACGCGCTCGCCGCCGAGGGCAGGCTCGCCCTCATCCTCGTCGCGACCGTCACCAAGGCCGAGCACCTCCTCACCATCGTTCGTCTCGGGGCAGCACCCGGCGCTGCGACCATCTTCCCCGAACACCCTCACATAGAGGGTCGATCCACCGTCATAATTGAAGTGGAGCGTGCACCGCCTGCCCAGGCCGCGCGCGCGGGCGAACGTCTGCCAGCCACGGGCCAGGGCTATGTTGCCCGCAGCGGAAGTCTCGACCGCGACCCAAGAGGCCTTGCTGTAGCAACCACCCGCCTGCAACCAGAGCCCACCTGGACCAGGGGCCGGCAGTTCATCGACAAAGAAGCGCAGAAGCTGGAGCCAGTTGCCGGCCGGGTTCTCCTACCAGACGACGAACTCCGGCGACACCTCCGCTGAATGGAAGCGCGGGCAGGGAGGCTGCGCCACAATTGCGCGCCTCCCCTCGTCAGCTGGACCGTCATGGTTGGGACGATCCCCTCCGCGTGCCGCGGCGCCGCCTCGACGGTGGTCCACGGCGGGGGTCGCGGCGTGCTAGCGCAGACGGCCGCGACCGCGCTTGGGCGTCGGGGAACCGGGGCCCTCGCGAGGGGCCTTCCCCTTCTCGACAGCAGAGAACTTCCTTCGTGGTGCCATCGGAGGCACCGCGAGCAATGAAGCAAAGAAGAAGCAAGCAAGCGAGGAAGAGATGGGCGACGGGGGCTCCGCTCCCCCTCCCCATTTATAGCAAGAGATGGCCAACCGGCGTCTCCCACGATCGCAGGTAATGATGGTTTTCCTTGCATGTCGCAGGGACTTGTCAAGTCGTGCAGTTGCCGAGGTAGCATGGGGAAGCGGAGACACCCGCGTCCAATCAACCGCCACGCATCAACAGAGGCCGCAGGCTTTTGGGGCCCCCGGTGCTCCGAACTAGACCCTTAGCTTCGCCGCGAAGCCAAGCTCGAGCGCACCTTGGGCCCGGGGGCTACTGTCGGTGTTCTGGGAATGGGGGTCCCCAGACTTGCCTGCCTGCGGCCCACAGCGCGGCTAAGCCATCAGGTCGTACGACCCATCTTCATCAACAAAGCATCCAAGACCCTTGCGAGGGTCAAAGCCTCGCGAGGCGGATGACGCAAGACCTCCTCTGGAGTAGCCTAGCCAGGCAGGCTCACGAGGAGCGGAGATATCAAGGCGGGGAAAACCTCACGAGGCTCTCGTGACATGAGCCATGACGCACGGCACCAGGCGGACGCCAGTGCGCGCAGCGTCCTTATTTCCTCTTTGGTGCTAAGGAGGCCAGCGCAGGGGAAGAGTACCGAGGCATCAGGCAAAGGTTTCTATATTGGTGTAGCGGGACCAAGACCAGAAGGACAGCAAGACGGAGGTCATCGTGGAGCCCAAGGCAGTGTCACCACCAGAGCTTTTCGCAGGCGGAGACCGCTTTTGTCAGGATAGCTTGTACTGGCTGTCCCCCTTCAAATTTGCCCGCCGTTGTGGCTCCCTTCCCGCTCGATATTTGGGAAGAGGACCAGGGCCTATATAAGTAGAGCTAGCCACCATAGTAGAGGCATCTCATCTTATCTTGATCCAACCTGATCGAGAGCCTACTTACAAGAACACCTCAACCTCAGGAGGTTGTTCTTCCCTTGTACTGTTCATCATCAACCCTAGAGGCAATCCACCACCACCACACTGGAGTAGGGTATTACACCACAACGGTGGCCCGAACCAGTATAAACCTCGTGTCTTTCTGTGTTGCGAGTTCGTCCGCGAGATCTTAGTGACCTAGGGCATAGATCGGTAGGAGGGAAAGACTTCGCGCGCACCCCAGTGTTCGAAACTTAAGGGTTTGCCAGAACCCCACATCCGACAGATTTCTGGCGCCGTTGCCGGTGAGGCTTACGTGAAGTCAAGTCAAGATTTGACTCCCGACAACGAGCCATTTCTGGCGCCGTTGCCGGGGAGTCTATGCACAAGTCAAGACATACCAAGTACCCATCACAAACTCTTATCCCTTGCACTACATTATTTGCCATTTGCCTCTCGTTTTCCTCTCCCCCACTTCACCCTTGCCGTTTTATTCGCCCTCTCTTTTTTCTGTTCGCCTCTTTTTCGCTTGCTTCTTGTTTGCTTGTGTGTTGGATTGCTTACTTGTCACGATGGCTCAAGACAATACTAAATTGTTCGACTTTACCAATACCAACAACAATGATTTTCTTAGCACTCCGATTGCTCCTCTTACCAATGCTGAATCTTGTGAAATTAATGCTGCTTTGTTGAACCTTGTCATGAAAGATCAATTCGTCGGCCTTCCTAGTGAAGATGCCGCTACCCATCTAAATAGCTTTGTTGATTTGTATGATAAGCAAAAGAAGAAAGATGTGGACAATGATATTGTTAAATTGAAGCTAGTTCCTTTTTCGCTTTGAGATCGTGCAAAAGCTTGGTTTTCGTCTTTGCCTAAAAATAGTATTGATTCATGGAATAAGTGCAAAGATGCTTTTATCTCTTAGTATTTTCCTCCCGCTAAAATCATCTCTCTTAGAAACGATATCATGAATTTTAAGCAACTTGATCATGAATATGTTGCACAAGCTTGGGGGAGGATGAAATTAATGATACGTAATTGCCCTACACATGGTTTGAATCTCTGGATGATTATACAAAAAAATTATGCCGGATTAAATTTTGCTTCTAGAAATCTTTTAGATTCGGCCGCGGGAGGCACTTTTATGGAAATCACTTTAGGAGAAGCTACTAAACTCCTAGACAATATTATGGTTAATTATTCTCAATGGCACACCGAAAGATCTACTAATAAAAAAGTGCATGCGATAGAAGAAATTAATGTTTTGAGTGGAAAGATGGATGAACTTCTGAAATTGTTTGCTAATAAGAGTGTTTCTTCTGATCCTAATGATATGACTTTTTCTACCTTGATTGAGAATAATAATGAATCTATGGATGGGAATTTTGTTGGTAGGAAAATTTTTGGTAACAACGCGTATAGAGGAAACAATCCTTGGCCGTTCCCTAGTAATTCCTCTAAAACTTATGGTAGTTCCTACAACAATTCTTATGGAAATTTTAA
This sequence comes from Triticum aestivum, assembly GCF_018294505.1. Classification (NCBI taxonomy): domain Eukaryota; kingdom Viridiplantae; phylum Streptophyta; class Magnoliopsida; order Poales; family Poaceae; genus Triticum; species Triticum aestivum. The sequence goes on from NC_057796.1 coordinate 132,321,054, forward strand.
TAAGATGCCCTCTGAACTTGAGACTAGTATTAAGGAGTTTATGAATTCGCAAAAGAATTTCAATGCTTTGCTTGAAGAAAAATTGCTTTAAGGTTGATGAATTGGCTAGGAACATTGATAGAATTTCTCTTGATGTTGATTCTTTGAAACTTAGATCTATTCCACCTAAGCATTATATCAATGAGTCTCTCAAAGCCATGAGAATTTCCATTGATGTGCAAAGAAAGAACCGCTAGGATACGTGCTAAGAAAGATTGCTTTGTGAAAGCGTGTTCTTCTAGTTTCTATGGAAATAAAGATGAAGATCTAAAAGTTATTGATGTGTCTTCTATTAAATCTTTGTTTTGCAATATGAATATTGATAATGATGGGACTGGATATGAGTCACCTTTACCTAGAAGGCGTCCCAAAAATTTGGAGTTTATAGATCTTGATGCAAAAATTGGTAAAAGTGGAATTGAAGAGATCAAAACTCTAGATATTAATGAACCCACTATTTTGGATTTCAAAGAATTTAATTATGATAATTGATCTTTGATAGATTGTATTACCTTGTTGCAATCCGTGCTAAATTCTCCTCATGCTTATAGTCAAAATAAAGCTTTTACTAAACATATCGTTGATGCTTTGATGCAATCTTATGAAGAAAAACTTGAGTTGGAAGTTTCTATCCCTAGAAAACTTTATTATGAGTGGGAACCTACTATTAAAATTAAAATTAAATATCATGAATGCTATGCTTTCTGTGATTTGGTTGCTAGTGTTTCCACGATTCCAAAAACCTTGTGTGATTTGCTAGGATTTTGTGAATTTGATGATTGTTCTTTAAACTTGCACCTTGCGGATTCCACTATTAAGAAACGTATGGGAAGAATTAATGATGTTCTTATTGTTGCAAATAGGAACTATGTGCCCGTAGATTTCATTGTTCTTGACATAGATTGCAATCCTCATGTCCTATTATTCTTGGTAGACCTTTCCTTAGAACGATTGGTGCAATTATTGATATGAAGGAAGGGAATATTAGATTCAAATTTCCATTAAGGAAAGGTATGGAACACTTTCCTAGAAATAAAATAAAATTAGCATATGAATCTATTATGATAGCTACTTATGGATTGCCTACCAAAGATGGCAATACCTAGATCTATCCTTGTTTTTATGCCTAGCTAGGGGCGTTAAACGATAGCGCTTGTTGGGAGGCAACCCAATTTTATTTTAGCTTTTTTTTTTGCTTTTTGATTCTGTTTAGGAATAAATATTTGATCTAGCCTCTGGTTAGATTTGTTTTTATGTTTTAGTTAGTGTTTGTGCCAAGTTAAACCTATAGGATCTTCTTGAATGATAGTTATTTGATCTTGCTGAAAATTCCAGAAACTTTCTGTTCACGAAAACAATTGTTTAAAATCACCAGAACGTGATAAAATACTGATTCCAATTGAAGTAGATCAATAAACAAATTGTCTAGGTCTTACTATTTTGTAGATGTTTTTGAGTTCTAGAAGTTTGCGTTAGTTAGAGATTACTACAGACTGTTCTGTTTTTGACAGATTCTGTTTTTCGCATGTTGTTTGCTAATTTTGATGAATCTATGGCTAGTAAAAGAGTTTATAAACCATAGAGAAGTTGGAATACAGTAGGTTTAACACTAATATAAATAAAGAATGAGTTCATTACAGTAACTTGAAGTGGTGTTTTGTTTTCTTTCGCTAACGGAGCTCACGAGATTTTCTGTTTAGTTTTGTGTTGTGAAGTTTTCAAGTTTTGGGTAAAGATTTGATGGATTATGGAACACGGAGTGGCAAGACCCTAATCTTGGGGATGTCCATGGCACCCCAAGGTAATCTAAGGACACCAAAAATCCAAAGCTTGGGGATGCCCCAGAAGGCATCCCCTCTTTCGTCTTCCTCCATCGGTAACTTTACTTGGAGCTATATTTTTATTCACCACATGATATGTGTTTTGCTTGGAGCGTCTTGTATGATTTGAGTCTTTGCTTTTTATTTTACCGCAATCATCCTTTCTGTACACACCTTTTGAGAGAGACACACATGATTCGGAATTTATTAGAATACTCTATGTGATTCACTTATATCTTTTGAGCTATATAGTTTTTGCTCTAGTGCTTCACTTATATCTTTTAGAGCACGGTGGTGTATTTGTTTTGTAGAAACTTTTGTTCTCTCATGCTTCACTTATATTATTTTGAGAGTCCTACAAAACAGCATGGTAATTTTCTTTAATCATGAAAATTGGTCCTAATATGATAGGCATCCAAGATTAGTAAAAAAATCTTATAAGTGTGTTGAATACTATGAGAAGTTTGATGCTTGATAATTGTTTTGAGATATGAAGATGGCGATATTAGGGTCATGCTAGTTGAGTGGTTATGAATTTGAGAAATACTTGTGTTAAAGTTTGTGATTCCCGTAGCATGCACGTATGGTGAACCGCTATGTGATGAAGTCGGAGCATGATTTATTTATTTATTGTCTTCCTTATGAGTGGCGGTCGGGGACGAGCGATGGTCTTTTCCTACCAATCTATCCCCCTAGGAGCATGCGCGTAATACTTTGCTTTGATAACTTGTAGCTTTTTGCAACAAGTATATGAGTTCTTTATGACTAATGTTGAGTCCATGGATTATACGCACTTTCATCCTTCCACCATTGCTAGCCTCTCTAATACCGCACACTTTTCGCCGGTATCATACACCCACCATATACCTTCCTCAAAATAGCCACCATACCTACCTATCATGGCATTTCCATAGCCATTCCGAGATATATTGCCATGCAACTTACCACCGTTTCGTTTACTATGACACGCTTCATCATTGTCATATTGCTTTGCGTGATCATGTAGTTGACATCGTATTTGTGGCAAAGCCACCGTTCATGATTCTTTCATACATGTCACTCTTGATTCATTGCATATCCCGGTACACCGTCGGAGGCATTCACATAGAGTCATATTTTGTTCTAAGTATTGAGTTGTAATTCTTGAGTTGTAAAGTAAATAAAAGTGTGATGATCATCATTATTAGAGCATTGTCCCAAGTGAGGAAAGGATGATGGAGGCTATGATTCCCCCACAAGTCGGGATGAGACTCCGGACTAAAAAAAGGAGGCCATAAAAAAAGAAAAGGCCCAAAGAAAAAAAATGAGAGAAAAGAGAGAAGGGACAATGCTACTATCCTTTTACCACACTTGTGCTTCAAAGTAGCACCATGATCTTGATGATAGAGAGTCTCCTATGATATCACTTTCATATACTAGTGGGAATTTTTCATTATATAACTTGGCTTGTATATTCCAATGATGGGCTTCCTCAAAATTGCCCTAGGTCTTCATGAGCAAGCGAGTTGGATGCACACCCACTTAGTTTCTTTGGATGAGCTTTCATACACTTATAGCTCTAGTGCATCCGTTGCATGGCAATCCCTGCTCACTCACATTGATATCTATTAATGGGCATCTCCATAGCCCGTTGATACGCCTAGTTGATGTGAGACTATCTTCTCCTTTTTTGTCTTGTCCACAACCACCATTCTATTCCACATATAGTGCTATGTCCATGGCTCACGCTCATGTATTGCGTGAAGATCGAAAAAGTTTGAGAACACCAGTAGTATGAAACAATTGCTTGGCTTGTCATCGGGGTTGTGCATGATTTAAATATTTTGTGTGGGGAAGATAGAGCATAGCCAGACTATATCATTTTGTGGGGATAACTTTCTTTGGCCATGTTATTTTGAGAAGGCATAATAGCTTAGTTAGTATGCTTGAAGTATTATTATTTTTATGTCAATATTAAACTTTTGTCTTGAATCTTACGGATCTAAATATTCACACCACAAATAAGAGAATTACATTGAAAATTATGCTAAGTAGCATTCCACATCAAAAATTCTGTTTTTATCATTTACCTACTCAAGGACGAGCAGGAATTAAGCTTGGGGATGCTTGATACGTCTCCAACGTATCTATAATTTTTTATCGTTCCATGCTATATTATATTCTGTTTTGGATGTTTAATGGGCTTTATTATACACTTTTATATTATTTTTGGGACTAACCTATTAACCGGAGGCCCAACCCAAATTGCTGTTTTTTTTGCCTATTTCGGTGTTTCGAAGGAAAAGAATATCAAACGGAGTCCAAATGGAATGAAACCTTCGGGAACGTGATTTTCGGGACAAACATGATCCAGAGGACTTGGAGTCTATGTAAAGCAATCAACGAGGAAGGGACAAGGCAGGGGGGCGCGCCCACCTCCCCCAGGCGCGCCCTCCACCCTCGTGGGCCCCTCGTGCCTCCACCGACCTACTTCTTCCTCCTATATATACCTACGTACCCCAAAAACATCAGATACGGAGCCAAAACCCTATTTCCACCGCCGCAACCTTCTGTACCCATGAGATCACATCTTGGGGCCTTTTCCGGCACTCCGTCGGAGGGGGCATTGATCACGGAGGGCTTCTACATCAACACCATAGCCTCTCCGATGATGTGTGAGTAGTTTACCTCAGACCTTAGGGTCCATAGTTATTAGCTAGATGGCTTCTTCTCTCTCTTTGGATCTCAATACAAAGTTCTCCTTGATCTTCTTGGAGATCTATTCTATGTATTCTTCTTTTGCAGTGTGTTTGTCAAGATCCGATGAATTGTGGGTTTATGATCAAGATTATCTATGAACAATACTTGAATCTCCTCTGAATTCTTTTATGTATGATTGGTTATCTTTGCATGTCTCTTCGAATTATCAGTTTGGTTTGGCCTACTAGATTGATCTTTCTTGCAATGGGAGAAGTATTTAGCTTTGGGTTCAATCTTGCAGTGCTCGATCCCAGTGACAGAAAGGGAAACGACACGTATTGTATTGTTGCCATCGACGATAAGAAGATGGGGTTTATATCATGCTGCATGAATTTATCCCTCTGCATCATGTCATCTTACTTAAAGTATTACTCTGTTCATATGAACTTAATACTCTAGATGCATGCTGGATAGCGGTCGATGTGTGGAGTAATAGTAGTAGATGCAGAATCGTTTCGGTCTACTTGTTACGGATGTGATGCCTATATACATGATCATACCTAGATATTCTCATAACTATGCTCAATTCTATCAATTGCTCGATAGTAATTCGTTTACCCACCATAATATCTATGCTATCTTGAGAGAAGCCACTAGTGAAACCTATGGCCCCCAGGTCTATTTTCCATCATATTAATCTTCCAACACTTAGCTATTTCTATTGCCGTTTATTTTACTTTGCATCTTTATTTACTCTTTATCATAAAAATACCAAAAATATTATCTTATCATATCTATCAAATCTCACTCTCGTAAGTGACCGTGAAGGGATTGACAACCCCTTTATCGCGTTGGTTGCGAGGTTCTTATTTGTTTGTGTAGGTGCGTGGGCCTCGCGCGTGGTCTCCTACTGGATTGATACCTTGGTTCTCAAAAACTGAGGGAAATACTTACGCTACTTTACTGCATCACCCTTTCCTCTTCAAGGGAAAACCAACGCAGTGCTCAAGAGGTAGCAATGCCCCCCAAACCGAGGTTCACCTAGCAAAGTGCGAAGTAGCTAGCAGCCCCCCTCCCTTGTGTCGGCACGAAGGGAATCCTAGCTAAGCTATGAATGCATGCCCTCCCCCCAACCGAGGTTCACCCTAGCAAAGTGTGAAGTAGCTAGCAGCCACCCCCCCACGTGTCGGCACGAAGGGAATCCTAATTAAGCTATGAATGCATGCCCCCCCAACCGAGGTTCACCTAGCAAAGTGCGATGTAGCAACCCCCCTGTCGGTGTCAAAACCGGCAGATCTCGGGTAGGGGGTCCCGAACTGTGCTTCTAAGGTCGATGGTAACAGGAGGCAGGGGACATAATGGTTACCCAGGTTCAGGCCCTCTCTATGGAGGTAATACCCTACTTCCTGCTTGATTGATCTTGATGAATATGAGTATTACAAGAGTTGATCTACCATGAGATCGTAATGGCTAAAACCATAGAAGTCTAGCCTGTACGACTATATGTCTCTTCCAGACTAAGCCCTCCAGTTTATATAGACACCGGAGGGGGCTAGGGTTGTACAAAGTTGGTTATAGAGAACGGAATCTTCATATTCGGTTGCCAAGCTTGCCTTCCACGCCAAGGAGAGTCCCATCCGGATATGGGTGGAGTCTTCGATCTTCGTATCTTCAGGCTTAGGAGGGTAACCCAACCGTTCCATTGGAAAGATTCCATGGGAATAGGCAGCTTTTCAGGCTTAGGAGGCGTTCGATGCCCGCCGCCTTTATAAAGGCGCAAAGGGTCGTCTTTATTTACGCCAAACTTCTCCTCAGCCTCCCCAACCTCGAGTTCTAGCACCCAAGGCTCGACTCCGTTGCTTCAATCCTCCCAATCATGTCCGGATCCAGCCCGCAGGGCTGATGGATGGCTTCCTCTGTTACAGAAGAAGATATTGCGAAGCTCCGGGCGGCTAGATACCTGGCCGCTGTCACTTCCAATAAAAATATTTATTGAGAAACCGATCCCTTTTACGGACCAGTAGAGAAGAATCCTCCTCACTGGTAGACAATTTCTCGATCACAGAAGAAAAACCAGGAGTACTAAAATATAATACAAGGTTGAGCGGAGACGGCTCAACAATTTATTACAAGCACGCCAATAATACATAAAGGCGGATAGGGTGGCATAACTACTGACTCACAATAAAAGCGGTGGTGGATATGTCACAGTGAAGTGGGTGACATGACTCCTGAATCTAACAGCTCTTCGAGCGTCGGAGTGAGGCTCGAGGATTCTTATTGTGGGTGGCGGAAGCGTATATGATACAAGTGACCAAAATCTAGGATCGCACGGGACTGACTGGGATTCCTCTAGGCGTCGGACTCACTATCAAACTCTTCATCCATGAGATCGCCTTCGTCAACATCTGGCCAAATCAACAAGCCAGGTGAGTACTATGAAAGTACTCGCAAGACAGTTCGGACATAAGATATAACGGATGTAAACATGATGCAAATGAACAGGTTAATAGAGCGCACTCAGACAATGAGATAGCAATGCATGGGAAATAAAAGGGAAGTCGGGCGGTAGTCCTCCCGAAATCCCAATGTAATACTGAAGGCCAATCGAGTGTCTGAATGACTCCTCGAAAGGATACAAATGAAATAATAATGCCGCAGTCGGGCGTCAAGGCGACACCACATAAAGGGCTTTATAATGGAAAATAAATGACAGTGCATGCCACAGTCGGACGTCTGAGCGACATCACGTAAAGGGCTTATATCAAAAGTAAATAACGAGGATGCCACAGTCGGACGTCTGAGCGACATCACATAAAGGGCTTATATCAAAAGTAAATAACGAGCGTGCCTCAGTCGGACGTCTGAGCGACATCACATAAAGGGCTTATATCAAAAGTAAATAACGAGCGTGCCTCAGTCGGACGTCTGAGCGACATCACATAAAGGGCTTATATCAAAAGTAAACAACGAGAGTGCCACAGTCGGACGTCTAAGCGACATCACATAAAGGGCTTATATTTCATAACTTAATATTTCAGTAGCTCATGAATTTAAATCATTTCAAGGGAATATTCAGGTACGAGATAAATAAAAGGTTAGTCCATCCACAGGAATAACAATTCAACCGGGTTTACCACTCAAGCTTGTTCACCGGGGATTTACCACGGAGACTGACATAGGGACTGACATGGATATGGATATACTGGCCATGGTCCTTGACCTTGGACACGATGACTCAGAAGGATTTGACTCTGCAGAGTTTGTACTATTTAAACACAGCCAACGTATTTCAGTAGTCACAAGGGACTAGTTCCGTTTACGGTGTTTTAGGAGAAACACATCTAACCAGTACACACCCATCCAACATTCCGATGCCAGGAATCACCCTCGGCAACGTTCAAGAAAAACTTTGAGACGGGGAGGCTACAACCTCGCGTAGCATGGGATCAAATTTATACCGCGCGCTCTAAGGGGTGCCCTCCTCTCGGTCCCAACCGAAAACACCCATGCCCCCTAACCGGATGACTGGCTTTAATCCAGGGCCATGGAACCCTCATCCCGGCCCCTCTATTTGGTGTGTACAAGGAAAGAGGTTAACAACTTACTAAATCGTATTCTTTGCAGAAAACATGTGGCAGCACGAAAGGGGGTAGAACGGTAACGTGACTCAGTCCACGTTAACGTCGGAGTTTATCGGATGACGTAAGACTGGCATGCTACAACAATACCATCTTACTACCTTTCATGTCACCACATGATCAGGTCATCTCTCATCAAAGATCACAGTAACTTCGAAACACAGGGTTAGTTGCCTTGCATGGAACGTAATACTCACCGATGCTCATATACCATGCACAAACCATTCAAGCAAACATGCAAAACACCTATCATATCAAAGGTTCAAACATGCTTGCCTGGTTCGGAGAAGTCGGAGTCTAGCTCGGGGAAGTTCGCGGCTCCGTCACCTCCTCCGGAACCTACGGTATAACGAAACCGTACACTAACGTGAACATCGTTGCGTGCATAATAATTGTTCCAAAATATTTCCGAATAAATACTATAAAAAACTAGACAAAAATATAAGACTGACAGAAAAAGAATCAATCAAAAAACATCTTTTATTAAAAAGATATAAGACTTTTAGTCCAAGGACTGATCTGTGATGAAACAGAAAAGATCCAGGGACTTGTTTGAGAAAATAGAAAACGGTTCGGTATGAAATGCGCCAGCCCAAAGAGAAAACACATTTTGCCCGAAGGCGCTTTCAGAAAACGGTTCGAGGGAGAAAGGAGAGAGGCTGACGGGGGGGCCCACCCGTCAGGTTCAAAACTCCCAACGGAGCTCGCCGGCGCCCGAAGGCTGCGGTGGTTGCTGGCGTTGAACCACGGCGAGGCAGAGAGATCGGAGGGTACCAACAGGTTCAGGGTGTTCTTCCGCGTCGGTGGGTGGTGAACTTGGCCGTCGGAGAGCACCACGTCGACGGCGACACTATCTCCGGCGGACGGTGGCTCGGGCGATGGTGGAATGCTCCGGTGGGTGCTGCAAGCTTCAAATTGATGCGCGGGTTAGAAGAGTGGATGCATTAGGAGACTACTGGCAAGAGTTGAGGGGTGGGGGTGCATGCACGGGAGTGAATCGCGCTGGATCCCGAAGCGGGTCGAGGCGGCCGGAGTTGGGGAAGAAGACTCCCTCGGGGCTCTTCTAGTGGCTTGGCGTGGTACTGGTGGTGTGTAGAGGTGGTGCGGGTTCGAGTTCGAGCTCGGGACCTCCTTTTATAGGCGATCCGAGGGGGTGGCCGTGAACGGGATAGCTCCGGCGAGCAATTACGGTGAGGCAGAGGTTGGGCAGGGGGTTTAGGAGGCTAGGCATCATCGTGGAGGATCACTGGTGCGGTTCCTCCGCTAAACCTCGGTCGGGCTAGGTGTAATGCGCCGGTCCTCGACGGAACGACCGTACGGGCACGGCGGCGGCAGGGAGCTTGCTCCGTGCCTACCAGTTCACGACGACGGACCTGCGGCGTGCACGCGTGAGTGGATGGCCACGCGGTGGCCTCTGGTGGCTTGGGCGGCGCTGGACGGCACTGTCCAACGCTGCGCCTCCCTGGCAGCCGCAAAGGGCGCTGCTGCCGTCGCTCACGGGGTTGCGCACCTCCACCAGCTCGTCACCGACGCCCGCAAGCTTCCAGGCGATCGTGCGGCGCAGGGATAAGAAGGAAGCACAGGGCGCACGGCGCCACCGCGGCCACTGGCAAGATCGAGAAGGGGCTCTGAAGAAAACGACAGTGGCTCACTGAAACTGTATCTCTCAACTTCTGAACTTGATAGTAACAGTGCCCTTCAGGTGTTCGACGAAATGATTTGGCATGAAGAAAAAAAATTCTGGAGCTGGGACTTGGTGAGGTGACCTCTCAATGCATCCAGAGGCTCCCTGAATTTTCTCAGATTTTTAGGAGGAGAAAACAATTGAATTTCATCAAATTTGGCAAATATGGTCCAAACTTGCAGCAAGCACAATTTGAAATTTTTGAACTGGAGACCAGTGGATCATCATGGATCTTGGTTGAGGGCCCTAAGGACTAGCCAGGGAAAATGGTTTGGAGGCAAAACTCAAAGGAGAAAAGGTAGTTCCTTTGTAAATCTCCAAGAGCCAAAGTAGAGGGCAGAAAAATATTTTTGATAAGAAATAAATGGAAGAAAAATCAGGGGGAGGTTCAACTTGCTGGATTTGAAGTATATCTTGACACAAAGATGGGAGATGGCTTTTGGGAGGGGATTTCCACTCATGTCATGCCAAGAGGAGTTTTTGAAAGGGAAAAGGATCACTCCAAATGCCATAGGCTATTTTAAAAAGATTTTCAAAAACTTTCCCCAAATGAAAAACATTTGTGTTGAGTCCACATAAGGTGGAAAAACCTCCAAGACCAAAAATCAAGTCTTGGGTGAATCCAGACAAAATACTTGTCATAAAAGAAAAAAATTTAGAGGGAGAGTTCTTTAGAAGAAATTTTTTAAATAACCTCCCTAAAATCAAATAAAAGTTTGAAAAATAAAAAAAATTGGGTGTCACAACCGCGGAGGTCCCCCACAGGCTTCCTTCTTAGGGACAGGTTATTCTTAATCCCAGATCCGGCGAGAGGGTCATGTTCATCTCTCACTTCCTCCGAGGGTTAGGTTTTGCTCTGAACCCCTTCGTTCGGGGGCTCATGTTTTATTACGGACTAGATTTTCACGATCTGGCCCCAAATTCTTTCCTTCATGTTTCGGCGTTCATCATCACTTGTGAGGCCTTCCTCCGAATTCCCCCACACTTCGGCTTGTGGCTCAAGACCTTTACTATGAAGCCAAAGGTGTTCAACGGGAAATAGGCGGAGTGCGGCGGCGCTGTAGTGAGCAAGCTTACCAATGCTCTTTGGCCAAAAGGTTCTTTCACTGAGACTTCCAATCAATGGCAGCGGGAGTGGTTTTACATCATAGAACCCCGTGGTACCAAGTGGGCAGCTACACCTGCGTTCCGTTCGGGCCCCCCGTCATAGCTTGCATCATGGATTAATAGGAGACTGGACTGGGGATCGGTTGGCGAAGTACAGACCCTGCAGAGCCGCATCCGAACCCTCCTTGAGAGGGACATTGATCTTGTCAACGTGATTCGAGTAATGCTAGTCCGCCGAGTCCTGCCATGCCAGCGTAGGCCTCTTCGCCTGTGGGAGTTTAATCCGGAGGGACCATGAACCATTCAACACTTATTTGGCACTACACACAAAGGGATGTGGAAGTTGCTTTTTGGGAAACGAAAACAGTGGTCGGACACCACCGAGGACATCGGCCTCGACTGCAACCATCCGGATACCCTGGTAAGCGCTCAATTCCTGGACACTTTGTAGTTTAAGAAGGTCGGAATACGTTACTAAGCAACCTACTATTTCGCAGGGCTGGGTAAAGAAAGCAGAGCAAATCCGGTGTTCGGCCCCCCTCCCCGAAGACCCAGCAGATCCCGTACTAACGAGGATGCTGGCCCCTGCACCATACCAGATACCTACGAAGGAGGACAAGGCGGAGAGCGGGAAGGCCGAGAGCGGCCCCCATCCCAGAGGTGTATCGAACATTGTGTCCGAAGGAACCAGAATTCCATCGTTCGAGGACAAAAGCGAAGCAGGAGTCGACGTCTCTCCGTCCCATGGCAAGAAAAGGGCTACTTCCGAAGACTGGGAGGGAAAGGCTCCTAAGCGAGGCAAAGTGCCCCCGTCAGGCAGCTCGGGCTTGAAGGGTGACGCCTTCGCATAGTCCCATGATGAGGACAAGCCTCTAGCCAAATTGTAAGTGATCCAAAGGGTGTTCTTTAAACATACCTTGTTCCTTTCTTGTTACTAGGGTGGCATCTAGAGTATATGTTTTTGCAGCTCGGTAGATAGTCTTTCTCGCCAATCCTCTTCCTCGGTGGATCTTCTTCCGGAGATGATGGAAATTGAGACACCTCCTCCGGTTTCCTCGCCCAATAAGGCGGACGACTTTGAGGTATCTTCCCGGAGGGTCTCCCCTGATCAACAAGTGGGCTGAGGGGTCATGAAGATACTGCCCGCAAAGGCGTTAATTTGGTAGCCCAGGATCCAGGGGCCAAAAATGAAGGCCCCGGACTGTCCAGCTTACAGCCGGAGATGACTCTGGGGACGGATGAGTGGATTCCTTCAAAGGGAGGCCGTACTCCCATAGCAGCTTCCGAAGGCCCAGAAGCGCCGGATATATTGATGAACATGCTGCGACAAGCGTCCGTCTCGGAGGATCATCGTACCTTGATGGGTATGGTGGTTGAAAAGGTTCTGTCCGCAAAAAGCAGATTGAATGAAGCTTGCGTGAGCCTGTTAAGAGGCTTCGAGGTTTGTATTGAAAAAATCATTGAGTGTGTTTTTATTCTCGAACTGCACCTATGTATAGGTGGTAGCCCCTAAGACTCTGATTGGCCTCCCAAGGGGGGCAGTCAGAGGATCAAAAAAGATTTCTGCAGGAACTAACCTAATGAATTGGAATACAGGCTGTTACCCCCCCCCCCCCGGCGACTGCCCGGACTACGGAGATTGCAGAGCTACAGCAGAAGCTTGATGTAGCGGATGATGACATTACGCTTATCAACAAGCGGCTCGACGAGGTGCAAGGTATGTCTCGGGGGTGGTCATTACATGCACGTGCCTGTTATTTGATCATGACGCTAATGATTGTATACTGAAATATGCATGACTGTAGATGGTGCTGCCGCGATCGAGGTCCTCTGGGCTGAGCTGGCCCGGGCCAAGGAGCAGGCCCGGATTAGTAATTCGGCTGCCAAGAAGGCATCTGCCGAGCTAAAGGCCGAACAGGCTGCTCGGCGCCAATGCGAGGAGAGAATATCCATGATGGCGCGTGAGCTAAAGGATGCCGCTAGCCGCTATGGAATCCTCGAGAAGGATAATAAAGCAAAAACGGATGATCTTGACAAGGCCTTGCGAGAGGTGAAAGAGGCGTGTCCGAGTCTAGACCGGCTCGGGAGGAGATCCGACAAGCTGGGGAGATCGCGGCTGGGAAGCCCTTTTTATTGCAAACCAAGTTTGGCGATCCGAATTATGCTGCACTTAATAAGGTGTGGAGTTCTCCAGACGAATTGTTGGACGCCGAAGAGTGCTTCCGATGCGGCGCAGTTTTACCAAGTGCAAGAAGGGTATGTGATGGAGAAGCTTTTCTGGTCGTTGTTCGGTGCGTCAAAACGCCCACTGTTGCTGAACGAACAGATGACCCAATGGGCCGAACTCCATAGACTATTCGGTTCTGCCATGAAGGACGCTATGGCCGGGTTGTGGCCGAACGAGCCAATTTCGGATAGTTATTTTGGTTTGGTGCGGCGATTTGTTGATGCGGTGCCGCGTATCGACGTCGTTAAGCGGTCGTCGTGCATTGAAGGTGCACGGATGGCCTTTGCTCATGTCAAGACATACTGGGCGAAGCTGAAGGCCACTGATGTTGTGACGAAGGGCCCACCAAAGGGCAAGGACCATTACGCACCAGAGCATTATTTCGAAGATGTCCTAGAGGGTGCCCGCTTGATAGAGGGTCAATGCTCAAAAAACATGATATTCGAGTGAAATGTACTAGAATTTGTAAACGATAATATTATGATAAGGCTATATATTTTAGTTTCACCTAAAACTTTTGTTCCTCCTGTGCGGCCGTTTTTGTATTAATCTGAAAGTTTTCCAGTCGTCGGCTTCAGGCCCCTCGTATAAAGTACGGGGGTGTTCGGAAAAGCATTTGATCACTATTAACCCAACGTCTTGGTCCGTTAAGGAGGTGTTAATGCGTTGAACTAGGCAATCGGACTATACGGCGTTAACACTTTCACTTAGCCATAGGAGTTTTATAGGAGGGGGCTACGATATAGCCCCTGGTATGTGTACCTGAAGAAAAAGGTCCTTCGTATAATATGGAGGGAATCGCGAAAGATTCCGATAAGTCATCGAGTGGTTGACCAGCTCTCGCCGCATCATGACAGTCAGTTTTCGGCTTTCTCTACTGAGGTGCTTGATGAGATGAACCGGAAGCACAATCGCAGTAGTTCTCCCTTTACTACCCTAGCCGATAGAATGGAACGTAAGGTAGCAAGCACAGGAGTCAGGCAACCCAACTATTGACCCAAGACATGATTCGGAGCTGATGCATATAAGGCCAAACTCGCGACGCCGAAGTACGCTATAAAGCTGTTCGGACTTGTCAGCAACTCATTTGTTCCCATACCGAGCCCCTGGCAAGTTATGCCGAGGTATGTGTGTGAAACAACCATAGGGGCCAAATTCAGTTTTTTTGGAAAAAAGCGAATGCTGAATGTGGATTTATGTTTACTGGGACCTGAGTGATATGCCGATATTTATTTTATAGATAACAAAGCCACAACCCTGGCTATTTGACATGCCCGGGGTCGAAGGCGGAGGAAAAAAAGGCACATTACAAGCTCGAAATAAAGAGTGCGGTCTACAAAAAGTTGTTTTGGACCTCCTGTCGCACGTCTGCGCCACCTATCCTCGGTGAGGGGACTCCTTTACGGAAATAGCCCCCTGGGTGAGTGTTCGGATCCGATCTCCGTTAGATGTTTAGCCTTTGTGTCACCTGTAGTAAAGGATAATGAAGTTGAAAGAGTAATAAGAAAAGAAACAAAGGTTACGGGAGTGTTTACAGGCTCGTCCGTGTTGTGCTTCCGCCGATGCCCAGGGTATCTTAAGTGCATAGTTATGTATGCACGGTACAGATGTTGCAGGTATATGAGGTTGGCGGCGGAAGCCGAACTGCTAGTTCCGCTCCGGAATTGGTCGATCCTATTGAATGGAGACCGGTGGCGTAAGGGCCGATAAGGTATGCGGTTTAATAAGACCGCTTTGTGATTCTGCTAAGGTAGTCTTAGTATGATCTTCAGTTCGGAGGGAGTGCTTCTCCTGCTCCCTCGTAGCGTTGTGTGCCACATATACCATGTTTACTGTTTTTACTTCGGGGGAAATTGCTTCTGACCCCCGGTAGTTGGTTGGTGAGTCTCTTCGTCGTCGCTATCACCGGGCGGCCTCCTCCCCTTGTGTTCGGCGTTGAGCTTGCCGGCCTACTTGAAGACCCAACAACTTCTGTTGGTATGATTAGCTGGCTTATTGGGGTGGCCATGAATCTGGCAGGGCCGGTCCAATATCTTGTCTAAATTGGACGGTCCGTCTCAGTTTGCCTTGAATGGCTTTTTCTGTTGACCGGGTTTGGGACCGCTGAATCCGGCGTTGACTGATGTGTCACGCGTTCTGTCATTATCATTGCAACGTTCGTGCTTGCTGCACCATGGCTTGCCGTTCCCGTCTCGGACTTCGAAAGTGCCCGGATCGCTGGCGATGTTGCTTCTACGAGCGAGCCAGCTGTCCTCTCCCGCGCAAAAGCGGGTCATCAAACGGTAAGTGCTGACATGGATTTTGGTTTTTCTTGACCAAGGTGGCGGGCAAGCCATTCATCCCGGATGCCGTGTTTGAAGGCCGCTAGGGCTTCCGCGTCCGGACAGTCGACGATTTGGTCCTTTTTGACTAAGAACCTAGTCTAGAGCTTCCTGGCTGATTCTCCGGGCTGCTGGACAATGTGACTTAAGTCGTCGGTGTCTGGTGGCCGGACATATGTACCTTGGAAGTTGTCGCGGAAGGGATCTTCCAAGTCCTCCCAGTTGCTAATAGAATTTTCCGGCAGACTGTTTAACCAGTACCGAGCTGGTCCTTTGAGTTTCAATGGTAGGTATTTGATGGCATGAAGGTCATCTCCGCGGGCCATGTGGATATGGAGGAGGAAATCTTCGATCCATACCGCGGGATCAGTTCTTCCCTCGTATGATGCAATATTCAGGGGTTTAAATCCATCTGGGAATTCGTGCTCCGTTACTTCGTCTCTAAAGCAAAGAGGATGTGCGGCGCCACTATATTGGGCCACACTGCGACGTAGCTCCGATGGAGTCCGTCTGCGGTTTTCGGCCCGGGCATGACAAGGCTTGTCGCGTCCGAGTAGATAGTCGTTGCCGCACGTCGGGGCACGTCCTCGTGATCCGTAGATTGAACTAGTGTGTCTTGCTCCACTGTCCAGGCCCTGTCGGAGGTCATATGTATAACCTCGATCTGTTTTATCTTTGCCTTTATGGTGAGGTGGGGCGGACTGGTGTTCGGCTGGAGATGCCGCTCTGTCGTGACCGCATTGTGGTCGATTAGCCGCATTGTGTGATGATGGTATGGGCATCGGCACCTCATCACTGAACTGGGGTAGCAATTTGCGCTTCGGATAATTATTAGCTGTGCCACTAAGGCCGTATTCCTCGGCGGCTAGGACTTCGGTCCATCTATCATTGAGCAGATCTTGGTCAACTTGAAGCTGCTGCTGCTTCTTTCTCAGGCTCCTTGCCGTGGCTATTAGCCGGCGCTTAAAGCGCTCCTGCTCAAGGGGCTCCTCAGCCACGATGAAATCCTCGTTGCCGAGGCTTGCTTCGTCTTCGGAGAGTGGAAGATAATTACTGTCCTCTGAGTCTTCGTTTATGGCCTGTTCATCAGGGCTAACGTGCCTGTCTTCACATTCATCCTGTTCGGAGGTTGTCGCAACAGGGTCTTTGTTGTCTTCGGCCTCGTTCAGAGTATTGTTTTCTCTGGTGCCGGTGTTTCTGTCTTTGGCACAACGTGACTTAGAGCGGCGCCGCTGGTGCCGGCGTCTGGGTTGTGTCTCAGGAGGTTTATCCTCAACTGGATCCTCTTTGTCGTTGTTAGTTTCTTTGGGTGTATCCACCATGTATATGTCGTACGAAGAAGTGGCCGTCCAGCGTCCGGTAGTCGGCAGGCTTTGGCCATGCTCCTCGTGTACATCGTCGTCCATACCGTCGATGTCTTCGGAGCTATAGTCGAGCATGTCTGTTAGGTCATCGACAGTGGCCATGTAGTGGGTGGCGGGTGGGAAGCGAAATTCCCCATCATCAGCCTTCAGTTCAAACCGGACATAGTTCGGCTGTGAGTCCCCTGCTAAGGATAGATTTTTAGTGAGTTCAGCACATCGCCGAGAGGCGAGTGTCGGAAGATATCTGTGGTGCTGAATTCGAGGATCGATAACTGATCAAGCTTGGTGTCTGCGGACGCACATGATTCAGAGCTTATAGCCGGAGACGAGTCCGAAGTTCCGGTGACATAGACATCACATGAGGTTAAGTCTGTGTGCGGCTCCAACACCGCGCAATCTGCGGCCTCCCTGGTGGGGTTGATCCTCCCATCCTCGGATGGCGCGGTCTGCTCTGGATCTAAGGCCAGAGCGGTTACAGGTGCAATTTCCTGAGTATGGTCCGATGACAGATTTAACTAATGTTCATCATAGGGATAGGGAGCGGCTGCCGTGGTCTCGAATCCGTCGAAGATGAAGTCTCAGCGGATGTGCGCGACATAGTTCAGGTTCCCATATCTGACCTGATGGCCAGGGGCGTAGCTGTCGATCTGCTCCAGATGGCCAAGCGAGTTGGCCCGCAGTGCAAAGTCGCCGAACACGAAGATCAGTCCGGGGGGAAGGTTTCCTCTTGAACAGTATCGTTGCTAATGATTGAACGGGCCATCGAACCTTTTGGGGACGGCACAGTGGAACTCTCAATGAAAGCACCAGTGTCGGTGTCAAAACCGGCGGATCTCGGGTAGGGGGTCCCGAACTATGCGTCTAAGGTCGATGGTAACAGGAGGCGGGGGACACAATGTTTACCCAGGTTTGGGCCCTCTCTATGGAGGTAATACCCTACTTCCTGCTTGATTGATCTTGATGAATATGAGTATTACAAGAGTTGATCTACCACGAGATCTTAATGGCTAAAACCTTAGAAGTCTAGCCTATACAACTATATGTCTCTTCCGAACTAAGCCCTCCGGTTTATATAGACACCGGAGGGGGCTAGGGTTGTACAAGGTCGGTTACAGAGAAAGGAATCTTCATATTCGGTCTCCAAGCTTGCCTTCCACGCCAAGGAGGGTCCCATCCGGATACGGGTGGAGTCTTCGATCGTTGTATCGTCACAGCCCATCAGTCCGGCCCATGTCCAACAGGCCGGACGCCCGAGGACCCCTTAGTCCAGGACTCCCTCACCCCCCCCCCCACACACACACTTTCAGTAGGCGGGCCAGAGAGGCATATATCTCACCAAGATGGGTCGTAAAACGGACCAAGAATAATCCAACTTGGTCGTACAACCTCTCTCTTGTTGTTGGTCAAAATGATGTCCGTCCATGCGACCCTGGAGATGGGCTAGCTCGCCAATAATCACGCAAGTAGCTAGTCCCCGAACACAACCACTGCATGCGTGTGGCCCAAACATATGTATGGAGAGGTGTGTTTTTGAGTAACAATGAACAACTTTGATGTGTCACCGTGATTTCAAACTAGAAATCCCCACACTGAGTGAGGGTTAGGTTGACGATGCATATGTATGTTACACCACACTTCAAGCCAACGACGGGGATTCATATATGCATGCATGCATGCATAGTATATGCACTCAAACTTAATTAGGTCTAAATCTCACCATGACCTATACTACGATAACACTAACCAAATGAAGAATCCGCCATGGTAACCTATCTTGTTTGTTGGTCAAGGTGATCATGGATGTCCACGCGGGCCCATGAATATATAGGCTTGTCGCCGATAACCATGCGAGGGAGTGTATCGTTCGAAGGCAACCACTACATGCATATGTATGGAGGTGATGCGTGCATGCATGTTTGAATACACAACATTGATCTTGCGCGTGTGTCAAAAATCGTACACTGGCTCCCCACACAGAGCGATATTGGTTCATGATGGTGTCGTTGTACTAGCCACTTCGACTCGATGGGAGGGATTCATGCGTACACATGCATATGTGTGTGCTCAAAGTGTATCATGCATGTCAGCCCAGAGCAAAAATAATAATCCCCTCCTAAGTCAAATTAACCTCTCTTGTTGTCAGGCAAAAAGAAGTGTTGGACCAAGCGGGCCCACAGATGGAAAGCATCGATATCGCTGATAACTGCTTAAGTGGGTTCGAGAGTACAACCACCACCGCTTTGCATGTGGGGCAAACATATATATGTTGAATACCCAAAATGCACAACTTTGATGTGCCACATGCCTCAAAAACCGTAAACCATGCACCCACACAGAGTGAGGTTCATATCAAGCGTACTACATATGATGGTCCCCTTCCCCCCTCTTCATCGCATACTATATGCTCCTGCCGTAATATATGTACAACCCAAAAGAATCCTCATCGATGGTGAAATTAATTAACCTCTCCCGAGGTAGGTTAAAGTGATGCATGCATGCATGCATCGACGATGGCCTCATGGGCCCACAGATGGAAGCGTCACACGTGAGTGTCCTAGCTAGGATATATATGCATTTGGCCCAAAAAGGTGTTGTGTGATGTTTGAATAACCAATTTCACAATTTTGATGTGGCACGTGCCTCGGTAACCAAAAAGTCCCGACACTAAGTGAGGTGTACTTGTTCATGGACGCATACGTATAGTATATATGCTAGTCTCCTCCCACCTCTTTGACGCATACTATATACCACCATAACACAAAAAATGATTATACCTTGCTGGTCAAATTAACCTCACTGCTGGCTGTTCGTCAAAGTGATGGACGACGACCTCGCGGGCCCGCAGAAAGTGTCACACGCGAGTATCGAGTGTCGTGTAGGACAACCATCGACTGCAAGTGGCCAAAACATTTATGTATGAAAGGGTTGTGTAATGTTTTAAATAACGATTTCACGACTCTGATGTGGCACCAGCCTGCCTAACAAAACGGCTAACCCACACTGTGGCTGATACGTCTTCAACGTATCTATGATTTTTGATTGTTCCATGCTATTATATTATCCATCTAGGATGTTTTATATACATTTATATGCTATTTTTTATGATTTTTGGGACTAACCTATTAACCTAGAGACCAGTGCCAGTTTCTGTTTTTTCCTTGTTTTTGAGTATCGCAGAAAAGGAAAACCAAATGGCGTCCAATTGACCTGAAATTTCACGGAGATTATTTTTGGACCAGAAGAAGCCCACGGAGTAATGGAGATGATCCAGAAGAGTCCCGAGGCATCCACGAGGGTGGGGGCGCGCCCCCTAGCTCGTGGCCGCCTCGGAGACCCCCCTGACTTGTTCCCGACGCCAAAACCTCTTATATATACCCAAACTTCCAGAACATAACCTAGATCGGGAGTTCCGCCGCCGCAAGCCTCTGTAGCCAAAAAAACCAATCGGGACCCTGTTTTGGCACCCTGCCGGAGGGGCGGATCCCTCACCGGTGGCCATCTTCATCATCCCGGCGCTCTCCATGACGAGAAGGGAGTAGTTCACCCTCGGGGCTGAGGGTATGTACCAGTAGCTATGTGTTCGATCTCTCTCCCTCTCTCTCGTGTTCTTGATTTGGCATGATCTTGATGTATCGTGAGCTTTGCTATTATAGTTGGACCTTATGATGTTTCTCCCCCTCTACTCTCTCGTAATGGATTGAGTTTTCCTTTTGAAGTTATCTTATCGGATCGAGTCTTTAAGGATTTGAGAACACCTTATGTATGTCTTGCATGTGCTTATCTGTGGTGAGAATGGGATATTCACGTGATCTACTTGATGTATGTTTTGGTGATCAACTTGCGGGTTCAGTGACCTTGTGAACTTATGCATAGGGGTTGGCACACGTTTTCGTCTTGACTCTCCGGTAGAAACTTTGGGGCACTCCTTGATGTTCTTTGTGTTGGTTGAATAGATGAATCTGAGATTGTGTGATGCGTATCGTATAATCATACCCACGGATACTTGAGGTGACATTGGAGTATCTAGGTGACATTAGGGTTTTGGTTGATTTGTACCTTAAGGTGTTATTCCAGTACGAACTCTATGATAGATCGAACGAAAAGAATAGCTTCATGTTATTTTACTACGGACTCTTGAATAGATTGATTAGAAAGGATAACTTTGAGGTGGTTCCGTACCCTACAATAATCTCTTCATTTGTTCTCCGCTATTAGTGACTTTGGAGTGACTCTTTGTTGCATGTTGAGGGATAGTTATATGATCCAGTTATGTTATTATTGTTGAGGGAACTTGCACTAGTGAAAGTATGAACCCTAGGCCTTGTTTCAACGCATTGCAATACCGTTTGTGCTCACTTTTATCATTAGTTACCTTGCTGTTTTTATATTTTCAGATTACAAAAACCTATATCTACCATCCATATTGCACTTGTATCACCATCTCTTCGCGGAACTAGTGCACCTATACAATTTACCATTGTATTGGGTGTGTTGGGGACACAAGAGACTCTTTGTTATTTGGTTGCAGGGTTGCTTGAGAGAGACCATCTTCATCCTACACCTCCCACAGATTGATAAACCTTAGGTCATCCACTTGAGGGAAATTTCCTACTGTCCTACAAACCTCTGCACTTGGAGGCCCAACAACGTCTACAAGAAGAAGGTTGCATAGTAGACATCAGTGGCTCACAACTCGTAGTGTACTGCGAGCCACCCGCCACCCCCAGACGCACACACCCACACACACACTGCGAATCCACCGCAACTACGATGCATGTTAAATTAATTATCCCGCGGTGAACATACATGTTACCAAAGGAGGGACGTTTTAATTTCAAAAAATTCATAGAGATCATTAAGACGTTTTAGTACATTGATTGACTTTCTGTGGGTATAATGTGCAAAAAGCAAATTTGAGCTACATGCACACGTGACAGTGTGCAAAAACACATGTGTCTCACTGGGTGCATGTTTACTCCCCGTGCAACAAATTGCAAACATTGAGAATCTTGATTTTTAAATTCTAGTATATCCAAAACTTATTTGAAGTTCATGAAACTTAACGTGTTGTCATATGGACACCAATACAAAGTGGCATTGTACTTTTTTTGTCAAAATTTGAGACCAGTTTTGATGTAATCTTTATCTAATTACAGACGGGAGACTATTAATAATTGGGAACCAATATTCCAAATGGATTATTTATTCGAACCGTGAGCGTTAGACCAACAATGGATACGTGCCATGCTTCGGTTAAGCACTAAAGCGGCATCATTAATCATCCAAATAGAAAAACAATATACGTGCCGCCGCGCGACCCATGTGGCGTGCGAGAAGGCGTGAGTTGACGGGACGCATGCGAGTAGTCCGCCACGCAGGTAGACGGGGAGGCGTGCGTGCAGGTGTGTGAAATGACAGAGGCGTGCTCGCTGCACAGTGTCATCGGGAGGTGTGCGAGTAGCTATGTGAAACTTTGTAGGCATGCCAGCAGTCCGGTGCGCAGGCTCACCGGGAGGCGAGCCATCGGTTTGACCGCCGCCCACCTCTCTCCCGCAACTCCCACTACTCCATATTAATGGTGCGCCCGAGCGGCCGCACCCCCATCCTCGCTACGCACACAGAATCCTCTCTCTCCGCTTGCAACCTCGACACCGCTCTCAGTCCTCAAAGCCGTCAGTGTATGAGGATGCCGCCGAAGCGCCCCATCGGACGGAGTGGCAACGCCGGGGCTGCTAAAGCACCGGAGCACGACGTGGAGATTGAGACAGAGGTTGCCGTCACCGCCGGTGAGTTATCGCTGCACCCTAACGTCATCGACGACGTCAAGCTGTCAGGACCCCAATTCTAAGTCACGCCGATCTAGCCTGTAACACCTCATATCACTTTGCGGCCTCACGCACGGTATTCCCACGGGTGTCGCCTTACCATGGCCCAGGACCGTTTGCGCCTTTTGGCTCACATATATGATAGTGTCGCTAGCATCCATATGACAGAGAACCCGGGCCGACATGGCTAGTCGTGAACCCAAAGTGGCACTAACTTACGGGGCCAAGCATACATGAATCAACATCGAGCATGTCGGTCAGCAGCGTGTGAATCCGGGCTGTAGCACTGGGCTAGCAGGACTCCGGGAATCCCGGGCTGTAGGAGGCTAGGCAGGACTCCGGATGTCACCGCGTGACATTTCCCCGAAGGGGCAGACATAGGAACGAAGTGAAACATATGCCGGCCAATCAAGTGTTCCAGAGCAGTAGTGCTGGGCTAGCAGGACTCTGCTGAACCAGGCTGTAGCGGACTACTATGGCTCATGGAAGCACTAGACTACATTTCCCCATAATAGAGGCTGCCAAGGATAAACATCTAGATTGTCGGATCCCACACATACCAAGCATTTCAATCATACACACAATATGCTCGATATGTGTAAATACAACATGGCATCACAACAAAACTCTACAACCCAAGTACTTTATTTAAAGGCTATGGAGAGCCATACATAACATGTTCATATAGATAGGGGTCACATGACCCGACACTCAAGTCATACAAACATACAAGCACATGCGGAAGCAACTAGTCTGAGTACAGACGCTAGAAAGAAAGAAGGCTTGACGAAGCCTGTCTATCTACATAAGCCCTTCACAAGCTCAGATCACCACCTGGGTGGCAAGTCACTCGTCAACATCGAGATCTACATAGAACCCATCGGAGGGGGCGGTATTGTCGTCTGAAAACAGTAATTAAAGCAACATGAGTACAAAGGTACTCAGCAAGTCTTACAACAGATCCTACTATACATGCACATTCTCAAGAAGGTAGTGGAGTTATTGCAGCAAGCCAGCTTGGACTCTTGGCTAAGCTATCCTACGAGACACCACTTGTAAAATAGTTTTCGCACACGAGTCCACTAATCACCATCACAATACTCCATCGTGGATCCTCCCTCGTTATCCTACGAGAGGGCCATCCGCGGTACTCACACTTATCTTGAGTCTTTTAGTAGTAACCATTAACTTGTCTATGAACTGCATAAGCGACCAAGTAGTCCTTTACCGCGGACGCGGCTATTCGAATAGTTTTATACCCTGCAGGGGTGTACTTCTTCACACATGCTTTCACCACTTATCGCCGTTTACATGACATGTACTCGGCAACCTTCAAGTGGAAGCCCAGCGAGGGTGTAGGCCACGACCTGGCTAAACACACGAATCCCTAGTCCAGGTTTATCGCCTATTCGGGTTCCATCCGCAAGGAAATCCGGCCGGGGTGTCCTCAACGACCCCAAACGATGTGAGCAGGGTTCCCGAGACACCAAACGGGCGACTCGGTACACCGTACCACGAGCCTACCACATCACAGCCCACCCCTAAGGTCATCGCTGCACACGGCCTCCAGCATACTACAAACACCAGAAACTACTTGCAACTCCTGGACAGAGGACAAGAGTGGTTAATAAGTCGAGAGGGTCCATTGGTTTCGGGCCCAATGCGTGGTAGTAGCTGATCTTAAATCACACATACAGATCTCAGTTCTTAAGGACGGCCTCAATGAAACAACCCACCATGTACTCCTACATGGCCTCTCATCGATACCTTTACCAAATCATATTCAACACTTCACTCTCATTACCGACACCACCATTCACTCTAGTTCATCACCCCGATGAGCCAGACCTGACACGACTCTAAGCATAGCAAGCATATCATGGTAGGAAACACAAACATGGCTCAATCAACTCCTACACATGCTAGTGGGTTTCATCTAGTTACTGTGGCAATGACAGGTCATGCAGAGGAAGTGGGTTCAACTACCGCAACACACAGCAGTTTGAAATGCGTTGTTTTAATGCAGTAAACGAGAGCAGAAGCGAGAAGATGGGTTTGTATCGAAATGATCAATGGGATTGCTTGCCTGACAGAGTAGTAGTGGAATACTGCCCTTCAGTTGGATACTCGTGAATATCCTCGGAGGCAGAACCTACCACGAAGAACACATCGAAACACAATCACCACATGGAAATATGCAACAATATGTTGCATGCAATGACATGGCAAAATGAGTGTGTTTTGACTAATGCAACTTAGAACAGATTGGTTTGAGTTCATTTGAATCAAGGATTCAAATGGTAACCCAAATTAAGAGATGATATTAGTGCATTAACTTATTTCACCTAAACAGCAGGGTTAAAGTGTTCTTACAAGCATGAAACCAGTACAGATGGAAAGATTGAATTTTTCTGATCAAATTTCATATATAAATCTTTGCATTTGGAGTTACAGATTAATTTCTATGAATTTTTGAAGTTTGGAGTATTTTTTGGAATTTCCTGTATAAATATAAATCCAGAAAATACTTATTGCGTCAGCAGTGCGTCATGGTGACGTCGGCGGTCAACAGAGACGGTCCATGTCAAACTGACCAGTGGTTCCCGTCTGTCAGTAGCTAGTTAAACTAACTAAATTTAGTTAGCGCTAAACCTGGGTTAATTAGCAGGGCGGGCCCCACTTGTCATAGACCCAGGGGGTCAAACTGGGCCCACCCGGTCAACGGTCAGCGGGGTCAACTGGCCGGCGTTTAGTCGCCGGCGAGGCCAGACGCGGCGGTGCGGTGCGGGTTTCATGCTCTGACGACCAAAACGACGGCGCAGCACGTCTACGTGATGCGGAGTGTGATCCACGTCGAGTGGTGGTGGTGGTTGGGCTCGGGGTCGCCGGAAACGTCGCCGGCGACGAGCTATGCGGCTGCCGGAGTTTGGGCGAGGTCGAACCCGTCTCTAGGGGACACGGCAAGGGGCGTGCGGTGGTGCTACGGGCTCCTCGGGATGCGGTGAGTGCGTTGGACGTGGTGGTGTGGCCGTTGGGTGGCCGGAGCATCGTTGGCGACGAGCTCGGCGGTGGCGCGTGCGGTGAAGCTTCGTGCGGTCGCTATGGTGCTCGAGAGAGAGAGAGAACGGGAAGGATGGGGAGGTGGCTGAGCTCACGGCGATCACGTCGAAGCAGTCGGCGAGGTCGGGGACGAGCTGGTGCGGCGGGGACAGTGAAGGGGATCTCCGGCGGTGTTCGGTGAAGACGAGGTCGAAGGAGGTGGTGCAGAGCGTGCGAGCGCTCGGGGCTCGGCTAGCTCGGTGTAGCGGACGGCGGCGGAGCTCATGGACAAGACGGGGCGGCGCGAGGACGACGGAGAGCGCGGTTACGTCGGCGGTGCGGCGGCAGGTGCGTCGGCCATGGCGGGAGAGGGCGAGGGAGAGAGGCAGGGGGCGTGTGAGATGTCTGCGTGGTCGGGGCGGTGACGTGGAGCTCGCCCAGGTGTCCAGGGGCACGGGCGGCAAGCAGGTGGCGCCGTGGCGAGCACGCGCACGCCGGCGTCACCTCCCTGCCTGCCTGGCGGGGAAGAAGCAGCTGGCTGGCACGGGCCAGCACAGTGCTGGGCCGCCAGGTGGGCTGGGTGGAGGGTTGCGGCCAGGTAAGTTGTTTTTTATTTTATTTTCTGTTTTCTTTTATTTCTGCAAGTTTGTGGCATTTCTAAAAATACCTAGGCATTTCCAAAATTCACCAAACTGCACATGCTCACTGTATGGAACATATCCAACATGGAACATTTTAGTTTGGGATTATTTGGACATTTAAAATATTTACTAGCATTTAAATGCCCAAATGCAAGGTACATATGATTTAATTCAATGATCTTGTGATGACCTAGAAAATTGTGAACCCATTTTGTCAGAGGTTCTAACCCAAGACAAAAAGGGTGGACTGTTTAGAAGGGCATTTCAGGTTCATTGAAAAAGATTTTAGTAAACCCTAGTTGTTTTCAGGGGGGTGCTGGGGGTTTTGTCATCCCCATTTCAAGTTTCTGGAAAAGTAAACATGATGCAACACTCTAATGCATGAACTAGCTAGGATGTGACACAAGCTTCCACAGCCGGAGGCGGAGTTCCACACCGACTCCGATGACCACTCCGGCGACGACTCCGACGACCACTCCGGCGACGACTCCGACGACGATGGACAGCTGGTTAGTCATCTATACCCATTTATGTGTCAAATAGATCATAGGGTTTCTCTGGTTACTCCTGCCTCTCCCTTTTTGGAATAGAAATCCTATGGTTATGTTCTCCCAATCAATGAAATCAGAGTAAGTTTCGTTAGATCCGTGTAGTGTATTGGTTGTTTGAATGGTACAGGTGATAAGTGATTAGTTGTTTCATCTGTGCAAATGATTTCTGCTAGTAATCCGACTAGGGTTAGTGTTCGTCCTAATAATTCCTAGACGGGACTTGACAATTGATTTTGAATGACCTACATATGTTTGTGCCATTATTTTCTTCAAGATTGGTCTGTACATAGACGACTGTGCTTAAAAATCAAACCATAATATCTGAATATGTATAAATAAATAGCCATAAATTCCTAATCCTACTTCACGGCATGTAATCAGTGATTTGATGCCAAATTTGTTTTACTATATGTATAGGTGCTGTCTGACGATGTGGACAGCGAGGATGAAGATGCCCAGAGGAAGTACAATAGGCGAATCCTGAGGGAGCTTTATGCGGGAATGCATAACAGGCGTATTAGGACCTGGAATGACGACTATGGATGCCCATTTTGAACCCACAAGATTCATGACGCGTATCTAAGTGTTCTTGCGCATGCAAGAGGACGGGCCGTTGGCTCCTTCAAGCAGAAGTATTCTCGCAGGGTGGCGCACGGCGCGTACGCCGAGTACCTGGAGAAGCTTCAGGATCGTGCCGGCCGCATGTGAGATGAGATGTGGGATGGATCGAACTATGTACGCTTGAATATGCTTAATGACGGTTGAACTATGTACTTATGGTTGAACTATGCTTATGTACGTGTAAGCTTATTATGTATGTCTGAGTATGTTAAATATTTCGCCAAATTTTGGTAAAAATTACAACGGGGGACCAATAAACCAGGACGAAGGTAGTGCGTCAATCACGCACGGTTCCCAAAATTGAAACCGTGTGCAATGACTATCATTTTGCCTGCTGGACCAATCACACATGATTCGCTCTAGCAAACCGTCGCCCCCAAAATTCTTTGTGGGACAGAAAACCCTCACCACCCAATTCAAAAAAGAAAAAAGAACACCCTCACCATCCCCACGTCACAAAAACCCTCACCCCGCCCGCCACCCACCTCGGCCCCTCCGGTACGTTCCCCATTCACACCTGCACAAGCTCCTCCGCGTCTATGCCATGGCACCGCCTATCGCGGTGGTAAACACTTAGCTCGCCGCCTGCCGCTACCGCCAGGCTACCGGCAAAGCCCACCGCATTTCGCCACTTCCGCTTGCCGCCGCCTATCGCATCAACTTTCTCGATGGTGCTCGTGGTCGACCCAGCTCCGCTCGGTTGGGCAATTTGCCGTACTGAGGGTTTCTCAATGCAAACAGTTCATCCGAGTAAACCGCATGCCGTATATCGCACACACCATTGATCTGGATGACCGTTTCTTTTGTGTTGCCTAATCACAAACAGTTCATCTGAGTGAACCGTATGCTGTGTATCGCACATGCCTCCATCTGGCTGCCCATTTCTTTTGTTCCTCCTCATCGCAAATAGTTCATTGAACTGAACCGTATGCCCTTCATCGCACACGCAACTAAAACCTGAACCGTGTTTGATGCATCCGTCGTCGCAAATGTTCTACACATTTCTGACGGTTTTCATACAACACCGTTTGCGATTATGGCATCGCACATAGTTTCTCGAAGGGTCTCTGATCGTAGTGTCGCGTTAGCAGTATCCTGCAGTAGTGACAGGTCCTCGTGGATGGCGAGCTCCTCCTTCATATTGACATCACGAACACCATGAGAGAACGCTTAGATGATGGCCTCGTCCGAAACCTTGGGGATCTTGAGGCGAACACTGTTGAAGCACTGGATGTACTTCTGCAGGGTCTCCCCTGGCTGCTGCTTGATGCGCCGTAGGTCACCAGCGGTAGGCGGGCGGTCGCGTGTGCCCTGGAAGTTGGTGACGAAACGCTCGCGCATCTCGCCTCAGGAGGAGATCGATCCCGCAGGCAGATTCAGGAGCCGCGCGCGCGCCATGCTTGAGGGCCATCAGTAACCAATTCGCCATGACCTTCTCGTCGTCGCTAGCCGCCTCGATGCTCAGCTCGTAGAGCTGCAGCAACTCCGTAGGGTCGGGGGTGCCGTCGTAGCGTGGAGGCAGGTTAGGCTTGAACTTGCCCGGCCAGACGACGTTGCGTAGCTCAGGGGTGAAGGCGCGGTGATACGTCTCCAACGTATCTATAATTTTTTATTGTTCCATGATATTATATTATCTGTTTTGGATGTTTAATGGCCTTTATTATGCTCTTTTATGTTACTTTTGGGACTAACCTATTAACCGAAGGCCCAGTGCAAATTGCTATTTTTTTGCCTATTTCAGTGTTTCGCAGAAAAGGAATATGAAACGGAACGAAACCTTCGCGAGGATCTTTTTTAGAACCAACGCAATCCAGGAGACTTGGAGTGGAAGTCAAGGAAGCAACGAGGCAGCCACGAGGCAAGAGGGCGCGCCCAGGGGGGTAGGCATGCCCCCCATGCTCGTGGGCCCCTCGTAGCTCCACCGACCTACTTCTTTCGCCTATATATACTCTTATACCCTGAAAACATCCAGGGGAGCCACGAAACCACTTTTCCACCGCCGCAACCTTCTGTACCCGTGAGATCCCATCTCGGGGCCTTTTCCGGCGATCCGCCGAAGGGGGATTCGATCATGGAGGGCTTCTACATCAACACCATAGCCTCTCCGATGATGTGTGAGTAGTTTACCACAGACCTTCAGGTCCATAGTTATTAGCTAGATGGCTTCTTCTCTCTCTTTGGATCTCAATACAAAGTTCTCCTCGATCTTCTTGGAGATCTATTCGATGTAATACTTTTTGCGGTGTGTTTGCCGAGATCCGATGAATTGTGGATTTATGATCAAGATTATCTATGAACAATATTTGATTCTTCTCTGAATTCTTATATGCATGATTTTATATCTTTGCAAGTCTCTTCGAATTATCTGTTTAGTTTGGCCTACTAGATTCATCTTTCTTGCAATAGGAGAAGTGCTTAGCTTTGGATTCAATCTTGCGGTGCTCGATCCCAGTGAAAGAAAGGGAACCGACACGTATTGTATTGTTGCCATCGAGGATAAAAAGAGGGGGTTTATATCATATTGCTTGAGTTTATCCCTCTACATCATGTCATCTTGCCTAATGTGTTACTCTGTTCTTATGAACTTAACACTCTAGATGCATGCTGGATAGCGGTCGATGTGTGGAGTAATAGTAGTAGATGCAGAATCGTTTCGGTCTACTTGACACGAACGTGATGCCTATGTTCATGATCATGCCTAGATATTCTCATAACTATGCGCTTTTCTATCAATTGCTCGGTAGTAATTTGTTCACCCACCGTAACATATGCTATCTTGAGAGAAGCCACTAGTGAAACCTGTGGCCCCCGGGTCTATTTTACATCATATTAGTTTCCTGTCAACTAGTTATTTCTATCGCCGTTTATTTTGCAATCTTTATTTTCCAATCTATACAACAAAAATACCAAAAATATTTATCTTATTATCTTTACCAAATCTCACTTTTGCAGGTGGCCGTGAAGGGATTGACAACCCCTTTATCGCGTTGGTTGCAAGGTTCTTGATTGTTTGTGTAGGTACTAGGCGATGTGCGTGTAGTCTCCTACTGGATTGATACCTTGGTTCTCAAAAACCGAGGGACATACTTACGCTACTTTGCTGCATCACCCTTTCCTCTTCAGGGGAAAACCAACGCATGATCAAGAGGTAGCAAGAAGGATTTCTGGCATCATTGCAGGGGAGATCTACGCTCAAGTCAAGACATACCAAGTATCTATCACAAACTCTTCTCCCTCGCATTACATTATTTGCCATTTGCCTCTCGTTTTCCTCTCCCCCACTTCACCTTTGCCATTTTCTTCGCCCTCCTTCCATTCGATCTTGTGTTACCATGTGCCTTCTTTTTGCTTGCATCTTCGCTTGCTAAAAGTTTATGGATCCTCATCCCTTGCTAATCTCCTTAAGAGATCCAATTATGATGAACCTATTGCTAGTGAGTTGAGTGCACTAGATTATCTTTATGAGGTTTTGTTTGAAATTCGTGAATCTGAAAATTGTGATGAAGTACTTTATGAAGTGATTCATGATAGATCTTTGAATAAAAAGCATGATTGCAAAGATTTTACTATAAATGCTCTTGATGTCAATTGTGCTAATAATATGCAAAACCCTAAGCTTGGGGATGCTAGTTTTTCTATGTCCTCTACTTGTTGCAATGATCATGATTGGGGTGATAGTGCTTCTTATGATCTTGAAAATTTCTTTAAGCCCCATGATGAATATGAGATTGATAATAGTGTTTGCAATATTATTGAAAGTGGGTTTGGAAGAGTGTCAACTTTAGATCCCACATATTTGAAGAATGCTCACTCTTATGAATTTTTTGATAAAAGTGTGTTTGGAGAGGTCATGACTTTAGCTAATGTTAATCCCACTATTTTGGAAGAGTGTTGTAACGCCCCGAGACCGACGCTTCAGACGGCTTCCATGTTTTTTGGTTAGCGTTGTTTGTATTTATTTGTTTGTTGCATTCATCATCGCATTGCATCCGCATGTTTTCTTAAAACTCTTAGTTCGTTCGTAGTTGCCGCGTCTCTCTGTTGTCTGTTCCGAGGCCAACCGGTTTTTTCGAGTCCCTCTTGTCAGGCCGCTTAATCTCTTTGCTCAGTGCTCAAACCCCTCGCTTGCTCGTCCGAAACTTCTCCGAACCCGACCCCGGCAGTCATGACCGTTGGGTCCGGATCATCCCCTAACATCTATAATACATCTCCGTTTTCTTATTTAGGTTACCTAACCTATTTATTCTCGACCGCCCGATTACGATCATACGGACTAAACCCACTCTCTTTATCCTATATATAGACCAACCACACCCAAATCAGTCCAAACCCTATTTTCTAGGGATCCTCCCCTGCCCAATCCCTGCCGCCACACTCCACCTTGTCATCTCCCACCTCGGGATCCGTCTCGATCCCGTAGCCAATCCACAACCTCTCCTCGATTTCAGCCATCGACCAATCTCCATCGATCCCCTCCACAACCACCGAAGCCGCAGCAGCTTCTCCTACTCCACCGCAGCCAGCCACCTCCCGCAGCCTCCCGCGGCACTCGATCCATTTTGGATCGAGGCAACACCCACGATCGAGCCCATGCCGAGCTCCTCCTTCCTACCTTCGCCCGAGCACCTCCTGTTTCTCCTCGTCGCCGTGCCCAGCCTCAACTGCCACCTAGCACGCCTCCAACTCCGTCCCGAACGCCTGCAGAAGCTCCTCCTCCATGGACGTCAGGTCCCAAGGCCGTGCCTCTCCTCCTCCTCACCCCGTTTCCCCTGGTTCTCTCCCTCTAATCCCCACGCCGTTTTCGCCTGTAGGAACTGGCCCGGAGCTGCTCATCCGCCTCACCTCCCGCCCTGGCTGCAAGCCACCGCCGGCCGGATCCTCCCCGAGCTCCAAGTCCCGTGCCTGCTGGCCCTGCCGCGAGTCCCCAGCGTCGCCTCCTTCTGTTCGAGCGAGGGAGACGGCGACGACTCTTCTGCATTGAGCTGCTCTGCCCGAGAGCTCGCGTTGACCCTCCTCTTGCCTCGTCAAGGCCCAACCCCAAGCCAGCCGGCCTGCATCCTCTTCCACCGACTGGGCAGAGCCCATGGGTAAGCTCCCCACAACCCCTCCTCTCTGTTCAGCCCAGCTTGCACCAGTTTCATCCCATGGATGTATTTTTCCCTGCACGAATTTGCTAAATATCATGTGCATGCATATTTACAGAAAAATGCCATCATATTAAAGTGTTAATAAGTAATTATCCATGCTTCCAAATTAAACATGTCATATATGTAAAATGATTAGAATTGCATCTAGTTTCATAATGTGCTGCTTGCATCCATGTTTAAAATGTTTAAAATGCTGTTTGTTTAAATATGCTCGAATGCCATGTTAAAATGATTGATTTCATAGCTAATTAACCGTAACTCGGAATATAATAAACTTTATATGTAAATGGGGTAGAAAAATGCCTAGTTTAACTTGGTGCACTTTATTTTGCTGTTTAACAACATTAAAATTGTGTTTAGGGAAGAACAGTAGCAAATTCAAAATATGCCTATGGGGATCTTCCGGAATTATTGTTTGTTGTTCCGGCCTCATTTAAACTTGCCTAGATAGGTAGTTTTCATATGCTTCACCTCTTGCCATGTTTAAAAACATTTAATATTGTTGTGTACCTTAACAAGAGCGAACTAAATAAGTCGAATGTGGTGTTTCGTCAATATGCAACGAGTTGCATATTGAGCTCCACTTAATTTGTAGTATTGTTTGTGCACTTTGCCATGCCATGCCATGCCTCTTTAAACCGTACATGCATCATACTTGTGTATGCATCATGTCATGATTATGCTTGTGTGTTTTACCATGTTGTTTGTTTCTTTCCGGGTTGCTTCTCTCGTTAGCTTCGGTTTCGTTCCGGAGTTGTGAGGATTCGTTCGACTACATCCGCTTGCCTTCTTCATGGACTCGTTCTTCTTCCTAGCGGGATTTCAGGCAAGATGACCATACCCTCGAGATCACTTCTATCTTTGCTTGCTAGTTGTTTGCTCTATCGCTATGTTGTGCTACCTACCACTTGCTATATCATGCCTCCCTTATTGCCATGTCAGCCTCTAACCTTTCACTCTTCCTAGCAAACCGTTGTTTGGCTATGTTACCGCTTTTGCTCAGCCCCTCTTATAATGTTGTTAGTTGCAGGTGAAGTTGAAGATTGCTCCATGTTGGAACATGGATATGTTGGGATATCACAATATATCATATTTTAATTAATGCATCTATATACTTAGGAAAGGGTGGAAGGCTCGGCCTTATGCCTGGTGTTTTGTTCCACTCTTGCCGCCCTAGTTTCTGTCATACCGGTGTTATGTTCCTTGATTTTGCGTTCCTTACGCGGTTGGGTGATTTATGGGACCCCCTTGACAGTTCGCTTTGACTAAAACTCCTCCAGCAAGGCCCTACCTTGGTTTTACCATTTGCCTACCTCAGCCTTTTTCCCTTGGGTTCTGCAGACTCAAGGGTCATCTTTATTTTAACCCCCCCCCCGGGCCAGTGCTCCTTCGAGTGTTGGTCCGAACTTAGCTGCCTGCGGGGCCACCTTGGGGAAACTTGAGGGCTGGTTTTACTCGTAGCCAGTCTCATCCGGTGTTGCCCTGAGAACGAGATATGTGCAGCTCCTATCGGGATTTGACGGCACATCAGGCGGCTTTGCTGGTCTTGTTTTACCATTGTCGAAATGTCTTGTAAACCGGGATTCCGAGACTGATCAGGTCTTCCCGGGAGAAGGAATATCCTTCGTTGACCGTGAGAGCTTATAATGGGCTAAGTTGGGACACCCCTGCAGGGTATAAACTTTCGAGAGCCGTGCCTGCGGTTATGTGGCAGATGGGAATTTGTTAATATCCGGTTGTAGAGAACATGACACTTGACTTAATTTAAAATACATCAACCGCGTGTGTAGCCATGATGGTCTCTTTTCGGTGGAGTCCGGGAAGTGAACACGGCTTTTGGGTTATGTTTGACGTAAGTAGGAGTTCAGGATCACTTCTTGATCATTACTAGTTAACGACCGTTCCGTTGCTCCTCTTCTCGCTCTTATTTGTGTATGTTAGCCACCATATATGCTTAGTGCTTGCTGCAGCTCCACCTCACTACCTTCTCCTACCCATAAGCTTAAATAGTCTTGATCTTGCGGGTGTGAGATTGCTGAGTCCTCGTGACTCACAGATTCTACCAAAACAGTTGCAGGTGCCGACGATACGAGTGCTGGTGACGCAACCGAGCTCAAGTGGGAGTTCGACGAGGACCTTGGTCGTTACTTTGTTTCGTTTCCTGATGATCAGTAGTGGAGCCCAGTTGGGACGATCGGGGATCTAGCATTTGGGGTTGTCTTCTTTTCTTTTGGTTCCGTAGTCGGACCTATGTGTGTACTCTGATTGATGTATGATTTATTTATGTATTGTGTGAAGTGGCGATTGTAAGCCAACTCTTTATCCCATTCTTGTTCATTACATGGGATTGTGTGAAGGTGACCCTTCTTGCGACAAAACCACAATGCGGTTATGCCTCTAAGTCGTGCCTCGACACGTGGGAGATATAGCCGCATCGTGGGTGTTACAAGTGTCAACTTTGCATGCATGTGGATCATGTTGAAAATATTTTATGTGATAGCTATTTTGTTGAACTTTCTTATGATCCCACATGTAATTATTATGAGAGAGGAAAATATGATTGTTGAAAATTTCATGTTACTAAATTACCTCTCGTTATGTTGACATTGCTATTGTTTCTTTCTGCTTCCTTGCATATGCTAGTTTTTGCTTGTCTTGATAATTTGTTTGCTTATAAAATGCCTATGCATAGGAAGTATGTTAGACTTAGATGTGTTTGTCACGTGCTATCTGATGCTCTCTTTGTGCTTCAATTCTTGTCTTCGTGTGAGCATCATTGAAATCTCTATGCCTAGCTAGGGGCGTTAAACGATAGCGCTTGTTGGGAGGCAACCCAATTTTATTTTGGTTCCTTGATTTTTGTTCCTGTTGAGTAATAAATAATTCATCTAGCCTCTGTTTAGATGTGGTTTTATGTTTTAATTAGTGTTTGTACCAATTGGAACCAATAGGATCTTCTTCGGTGATAGTTGTTTGATCTTGCTGCAAAAGACAGAAACTTTGCGCTCACGAAAATAATTGTTAAAATTCATAGGACGTGATAAAATACCAATTCTTTTTGCAGTAGATCAATATAAAAATTATCCAGGTTGTCCTAGTTTTTCAGAATTTTTGGAGTTCCAGAAGTATTCGAACAAATCAGATTGCTACAGACTGTTCTGTTTTTGACAGATTCTGTTTTTCGTGTGTTGTTTGCTTATTTTAATGAATCTATGGCTAGTATCGGGGAGTATGAACCATAGAGAAGTTGGAATACAGTAGGTTTAACACCAATATAAATAAAGAATGAGTTCATTACAATACCTTAAAGTGGTGATTTGTTTTCTTATACTAACGAAGCTCATGAGATTTTCTGTTTGAGTTTTGTGTTGTGAAGTTTTCAAGTTTTTGGGTAAAGATTTGATGGACTTTGGAATAAGGAGTGGCAAGAGCCTAAGCTTGGGGATTCCCAAGGCACCCCAAGGTAAAATTCAAGGACAACCAAAAGCCTAAGCTTGGGGATGCCCCGGAAGGCATCCCGTCTTTCGTCTTCGTCTATCGGTAACTTTACTTGAGGCTATATTTTTATTCACCACATGATATGTGTTTTGCTTGGAGCGTCTTATATGATTTGAGTCTTTGCTTTTTAGTTTACCACAATCATCCTTTCTGTACACACATTTTGGAGAGACACGCATGAATCGGAATTTATTAGAATACTCTATGTGCTTCACTTATATCTTTTGAGCTAGATAAATTTTTCTCTAGTGCTTCACTTATACCTTTTTAGAGCACGGTGGTGGTTTTATTTTATAGAAATTATTGATCTCTCATGCTTCACTTATATTATTTTGAGAGTCTTTTAGAACAGCATGGTAATTTGCTTTGGCTATAAAATTAGTCCTAATATGATAGGCATCCAAGATGGGTATAATAAAAACTTTCATATAGAGTGCATTGAACACTATGAGAAGTTTGATACTTGATAGTTGTTATGAGATATAAAGGTGGTAATGTTAGAGTCATGCTAGTAGGGTAATTGTGGAATTGATAAATACTTCTGTTGAGGATTGCAAGTCCCGTAGCATGCACGTATGGTAAATGTTGTGTGACAAATTTGAAGCATGGGTTGTTCTTTGATTGCTTTCCTTATGAGTGGCGGTCGGGGACGAGCGATGGTCTTTTCCTACCAATCTATCCCTCTAGGACCATGCGCGTAGTGCTTAGTTTTGATGAGTTGTATATTTTTGCAATAAGTATGTGAGTTCTTTATGACTAATGTTGAGTCCATGGATTATACGCACTCTCACCCTTCCATCGTTGCTAGCCTCTTCGGTACCGTGCATTGCCCTTTCTCACCTTGAGAGTTGGTGCAAACTTCGTCGGTGCATCCTTATATCTTCCTCAAAACAGCCACCATACCTACCTACTATGGCATTTCCATAGCCATTCCGAGATATATTGCCATGCAACTTACCACCATTTCGTTTATTATGACACGCTCCATCATTGTCATATTGCTTTGCATGATCATGTAGTTGACATCGTATTGGTGGCAAAGCCGCCTTCATAGTTCTTTCATACATGTCGCTCTTGATTGATTGCATATCCCGGTACACCGTCGTAGGCATTCACATAGAGTCATATTTTTTTCTAAGTATCGAGTTGTAATTCCTGAGTTGTAAGTAAATAGAAGTGTGATGATTTTCATTATTAGAGCATTGTCCCATGTGAGGAAAGGATGATGGAGACTATGATGCCCACACAAGTCGGGATGAGACTCCGGACAAAAAATAATGATAAAAAAATAGGCCAAAGAAGACCAAACAAAAAAAGAGAGAAAAGAGAGAGAAGGGACAATGTTACTATCCTTTTTCCACACTTGTGCTTCAAAAATAGCACCATGATCTTCATGATAGAGGGTTTCTTATTTTGTCACATTCATATACTAGTGGGAACTTTTCATTATAGAACTTGGCTTGTATATTCCAATGATGGGCTTCCGCAAAAATGCCCTAGGTCTTCGTGAGCAAGCAAGTTGGATGCACACCCACTTAGTTTCTTTTGATGAGCTTTCATATATTTATTGCTCTAGTGCATCCGTTGCATGGCAATCCCTACTCCTCGCATTGACATCAATTGATGGGCATCTCCGTAGCCCGTTGATTAGCTGCGTCAATGTGAGATTTTCTCCTTTTTGGTCTTCTCACATAACCCCCATCATCATATGCTATTCCACCCATAGTGCTATGTCCATGGCTTGCGCTCATATATTGTGTAAAAGTTGAAAGAGTTTGAAAAGGCTAAGTATGAAACAATTGCTTGGCTTGTCATCGGGGTTGCGCAGGATGGGAGCATTTTGTGTGACGAAAATGAAGCATGGCCAAACTATATGATTTCGTAGGGATAAGCTTTCTTTGGCTATGTTATTTTGATAAGACATAATTGCTTGGTTAGCATGCTTTAAGTATTACTAATTTTATGTCAATATTACACTTTTGTCTAGAATCTTTTGGATCTAAACATTCATGCCACAATAAAGAATTACATTGAAAATTATATTAGGTAGCATTGCACATCAAAAATTCGGTTTTATCATTTACCTACTCGAGGACGAGCAGGAATTAAGCTTGGGGATGCTTGATACGTCTCCAATGTATCTATAATTTTTTATTGTTCCATGCTATTATATTATCTGTTTTAGGCTTTATTATGCTCTTTTATATTATTTTTGGGACTAACCTATTAACCGAAGGCCTAGTGCAAATTGCTCTTTTTTTGCCTATTTCAGTGTTTCATAGAAAAGGAATATCAAACGGAATCCAAACGGAACGAAACCTTCGCGAGGATCTTTTTTGGAACAAACACAATCCACGAGACTTGGAGTGGAAGTCAAGGAAGCAACAAGGCAGCCATGAGGCAGGAGGGCGCGCCCCCCACCCTCGTGGGCCCCTCATAGCTCCACTGACCTACTTCTTTCGCCTATATATACTCTTATACCCTGAAAACATCGAGGGGAGCCACGAAACCACTTTTCCACCGCCTCAACCTTCTGTACCCGTGAGATCCCATCTTGGGGCCTTTTCCGGCGATCTGCCGGAGGGGGATTCGGTCACGGAGGGCTTCCACATCAACACCATAGCCTCTCCGATGATGTGTGAGTAGTTTACCACAGACCTTCGGGTCCATAGTTATTAGCTTGATGGCTTCTTCTCTCTCTTTGGATCTCAATACAAAGTTCTCCTTGATCTTCTTGGAGATCTATTCGATGTAATAATTTTTGCATTGTGTTTGCCGAGATCTGATGAATTGTGGGTTTATGATCAAGATTATCTATGAAAAATATTTGATTCTTCTCTGAATTCTTATATGCATGATTTGATATCTTTGCAAGTGTCTTCGAATTATCGATTTAGTTTGTCCTACTAGATATATCTTTCTTGCAATAGGAGAAGTGCTTAGTTTTGGGTTCAATCTTGCGGTGCTCGAACCTAGTGACAGAAAGGGAACCGACACGTATTGTATTGTTGCCATCGAGGATAAAAGATGGGGTTTATATCATATTTCTTGAGTTTATCCCTCTACATCATGTCATCTTGCCTAATGCGTTACTCTGTTTTTATGAACTTAATACTCTAGATGCATGCTGGATAGCGGTTGATGTGTGGAGTAGTAGTAGTAGATGCAGAATCGTTTCGGTCTACTTGACACGGACATGATGCCTATGTTCATGATCATGCCTAGATATTCTCATTACTATGCATTTTTCTATCAATTTCTCTACAATAATTTGTTCACCCACCGTAACATATGCTATCTTGAGAGAAGCCACTAGTGAAACCTATGGCCCCAAGGTCTATTTTACATCATATTAGTTTCCTATCAGCTAGTTATTTCGGTCGTCGTTTATTTTGCAATCTTTATTTTCCAATGTATACAACAAAAATACCAAAAATATTTATCTTATTATCTTTATTAGATCTCACTTTTGCAAGTGGCCGTGAAGGGATTGATAACCCCTTTCTCGCGTTGGTTGCAAGGTTCTTGATTGTTTGTGCAGGTACTAGGTGATTTGTGTGTAGTCTCCTACTGGATTGATACCTTGGTTTTAAAAAACTGAGGGAAATACTTACGCTACTTTGCTGCATCACCCTTTCTTCTTCAAGGGAAAACCAACGCATGCTCACGAGGTAGCACACGGCAGCCCACCGTGGTCACCGGGGCCCGTCGTGGAGGCGGAGCCTGGTCTTGGTAGTCACGCGACACCACCGCAGGTGGTGCGTGGTCTTGACGCGGTGGCGGAGGGAGCGCTGGTGCGCCCTCTTGCGGCCGTTGGACCTCCTGGCAGCTTTCTTCTTTGCACGCCGGCACCCTGCACGGTGGGTCGCACTGCGGGGCCACGCGCCTTGGTCCGAGAATGACATCTTGACGGGGAGGTGGTGGAGGCGCTCCATGGGCTACGTGGCCCGCGGCGGGAGGCGGGCGAGGTAGCGAGAGGGACGGTGCAGGAGAACCCCAGCGGCGCTGATGAGCTCGGCGATGTGGTCCAGCCAGTCTTCAGGGAGGTCATCGACGGGGCGATTGCACAGGAGCTCGCATGCCATGAGCAGCGCAGCCCGCTCGTTCGCCGGGCCATGACGAGCATGAGACGACGAGCCGGCCGGAGTCAGCGACGGGGTGGCGGTGCGTCCGTCCTGCCGCATGGAAGGATGCATCGACGAGGCTTGCTGCTCGTGCCCCGCCGGGCTGGTGGCGGCGTTGGCGGCGGGTGATGGAGAGCGATGGGGAGGCCCGCTGACGGGCACCGTCTGGGCGACGCGAGCGGCAAGGGCGGCTCGGCGAGCGTCGGCCATGGAGACAGTGGAGCCGTGGCGAGTCAGTCGACGGAAGAAAGGCCTTGACGCACCCCTACCTGGCGCGCCAAATGTTGGATTCGGGGTTCCGCAGGCCCTTGAGAGGTTCGAACTCTGGGGTGCGCACGAAGAACACTCTCTCCCTAGTCTACCCGCTCAACGATCCCACAGCCTAGCTCGACAAACCCAAAGAACAAGAGACAGAGAGGATTTATCCTGGTTTGGGCCACCTTGCGGTGTAATATCCTACTCCAGCTTTGTGGTGGATTGCCTCGAGGGGCTGAGGATGAACTAATATAGTGGTGGAACAGCCTCAGGAGGTGAGGTGTTCTTGGGCTCGATGAGCTGGTGTGGTGGTCAGGGTGGAATGGCTCCCCTTTCAGATGCCCCTCTATGGTGGTGGCTAAGTCCTATTTATAGCGGCCTTGGTCCTCTTCCCAAATGTAGGCGGGAAGGGATCCCATAACGGCCAAATTTGAAGGGAGACAACTAGTACAAGCTGTCCTGACAAAAGTAGTCTTCGCTTGCAAAAGGCTCTGGTGGTGACGCTGCAGTCGGCTCCGCGATGACCTTCGTCCTGCCGTCCTGGCGGTCTTGGTCTCGTTGCACTGATATGTAAACCTTTACTTGATGCCTCGGGACCCCGTGCCTGCGCTTGCCTCCTTAGCACCAAAGAGGAAATTGGTATATTGCGCCCGCTGGCGCCCGCCTGGCCTTGGTCGTCATGGCTCACGTCATGGGAACCTCGCGAGGCGCGCCCTGCATAGATATCTCCGCTCCTCGGGAGCCAGCCTAGTGAGGCAACCCCCAGGGAGGTCTTGGTGTCGTACGCCTCGCGAGGCTTGGCCCCTCGCGAGGGTCTCGAGTTGTCGCTGCTGAAGCTAGGCCGTACCGGGCCGTTGATGGAGCCACGCCACGGGCCGCAGGAAGGCAAGTCTGGGCACCCCCGTTTCCAGGATGCCGAGAACCACCAGATATTCATGTCCAAGGAAGATGAGGAGAAGACCGCGTTCATAACGCCATGTGGCACGTACTGCTTTGTACGAATGCCCTTCAGGTTAAAGAGCGTCGGGTCCACCTTTGCAAGAGTCGTGCAGATTGGTTTTGAGCCTCAATTGCACATGAATATTGAAGCCTACATGGATGACATCATGGTCAAGACCAGGACAGATCAACTCTCATTCAAGATTTGGAAGAGACCTTTGCAAATCTGCGCAGGATCAACTTGAAGCTTAATCCAGAGAAGTGTCTGTTTGGCATTCCCACCGGCAAGCTACTTGGCTTCTTTGTGTCTCACCAAGGGATAGAGGCCAACCCTGACAAGATCAGAGCAATCGAACAGATTCAAGCACCTAGGACAGTCAAGGATGTGAGACATTTAACTGGATGTGTTGCCGCGCTGAGCAGGTTCATCTCCAAGTCCACTAAGCGCGCCCTACCGTTCTTCAAATTTTTTAAGAAGGCAGGGCCCATGATGTGGACCTCGGAGGCAGAAGCAGCGCTGCAAGACATAAAAACCTACCTTTCCTCTGTTCCCACCTTGGTTGCTCCTAAACCACAAGAGCCGTTGCTGCTATATCTAGCAGCAACCAATCAAGTGGTTAGTGCAGCCCTGATGGCGCAGCGGGAAATAGAAAAAGGAGCAGCGGCAACTACTGCCCTTCCCGGAGAGGGAAGTGAACCAGTCGTGGCAGGATTGAGCACGGATCAAGAGAAAGAAAGGCAGGGTAGTGAAGGCAATTCCAAGATCGTGGCAACGAAGAAGGTAGTGCAGCGACCAGTTTACTTTGTTAGCTCCCTATTACAGGGGGCTAGATCAAGATATTCTGGGGTACATAAATTAATCTTCGGCCTCATCATGGCCTCGAGGAAGTTGCGCCACTACTTCCAAGCCCACGAGATCATAGTTATCACCCGTTTTCCTTTGCAACGCATATTGAGGAACCCTGAAGCCACCGACAGGATAGTTGAATGTGCACTGGAATTATCAAGCTTTGGACTGAAGTACGAAAGCACCTCAACCATTAAGAGCAGAGCACTGGCGGAATATATTGCAGAATGGACACCAACCCTAGATGAAGAGACACCGGAAACAGTCATCCCCGGCAAGGAAGCGCCCTAGGAATGGATCATGTACTTTGATGGTGCTTTCTCACTGCAGGGTGCGGGGGCTGGTGTGCTCTTCATCGCACCCACCGGAGAGCACCCGAAGTATGTGGTCCAAATGCACTTTCCCCAAGAAAGGGCCACCAACAACACTGCAGAGTATGAAGGGCTCCTTGCCGGGCTCAGGATTGTGATAGAGTTGGGGATCAAGAAGCTGATCATCCGAGGAGATTTACAGCTGGTAGTGAGACAGATGAACAAGGATTACCAGAGCCCGTTAATGGAGGCATACGTTGAAGAAGTGAGGAAATTGGAGGAACACTTTGACGGATTACAAACAGAGCACGTACCATGTGCGGAGAACAGCACACTACAAAAATAGACACATCCGTGACATTTTGGGGTGAACGAATTTTTTTCTGTCATACATATGACACTTCTATGACGATAATTGTGACAAAACCCGGTATCATTATTATCGGAGACGCAGCTGCATGACATTCTATGACAAAAAATCATGACAGAAAATGGGCTTTTTGTCCTGGGCGGGCCGGAGACGCAGCTGCATGACATTCTTTTGGCCGTCCATGACGGAAAAAACCATGGTAGAAGCGAGGGCGAGGAAAATTTCGGGGAGTTCCCGGTTACGGTGGGAGGTCGGGGGCCGAGCATTGCGCGTTTCTCTCATACACGTACGCGCGTGTGTGCGAGGCGTTGGCTCTAACTGAACCCGAGCGAGGCGTTGGGCTCTAACTGAACCCGAGCGATTGCACTGCAGGCTACGCGTTACTGAACCTGAGCGATCGATCGATGGCTATTAACTAAACCCGATCGAGCGATTCCTTCGCTACTGCTGCTAACTGAAGCCGATCGATGCTGCCTCTGGGATGAACAGTGAGTGTTGCGGGGGGGTTTGGACGAACAGTGAGCGGTGGCGTTGCCTCTGGATGAACAGGACCCCGTGGTGTGGTGGAGGGCTGGATGAACAGTAGACGGTGGAGGGGTGCCCGTGGAGGGGTGGTTGAACAGGACCCCGTGGTGTGGAGGGCTGGATGAACAGTAGACAGTGGAGGGGTGCCCGTGGAGGGGTTGTTGAACAGGACCCCGTGGTGTGGAGGGCTGG